>NC_141605.1:54445590-54598090 GCF_047967505.1 Dipteris shenzhenensis | reverse complement strand
TGTGTGTGTACATACATACATGGATGCATGCATGCATGCATACATACATACATACATATTGATGCATATAGTTTTACTAGATGGGGAAAATAGGCCCCACTCCGATTTTTGTGGAGAGACACAACTAGACAAATAGAGCAAGTCCAAGGGGTTACTAGGGACACCCCCCCGGCAAATGGAGATGCCCGGTATGCAATTTTAGCACCAATTTTGGGATGTAAGCTGCATAGTCATGTCGAAAAAAAGTTGTCAATTCTTGCATTAAATGTAGGGTGGTGAGTATATCCTATTCCGTCATGGGGCCGGAGAAGACAGAGGCAAAAAATTGAACCTCCAAAAAGACTTCTTTTACCGGTCTATGGGGACCGGCTCTTACTAGTGTTGAGAGTGGACAAGACAGCTACCGTTGGTGTGATATGGGAATCTCCCAGTCTGCAATTTTAGCACCAAGTTTGAGATGTAGACTACATAGTCAAGTCCAAAAAAGTTGTGCCAATTCTTGCATTAAATGTAGGGTGATGAATATATCCTATTTTATCATGGGGCCTGCAGAAGACGGAGGGAAAAAATTGAACCTCCAAAAAGACTTCTTTTACCGGTCGATGGGGCCTAGCTCTTACTAGCATTGAGAGTGGACAAGATAGCTACCATTGGTGTGATATGGGAATCTCCAAGTCTCAAGTTTTGGGGTACATGAAATTAGATCATGCTAACGGTAACTCTAAGAGGTTCCAAAGGCAGGCAACATTCTTCATCATAGCTAACTCAAATGCAAGGCAGTGAAAATGCCAGGAGAGTTGCTAGGTAGCATTGATTTTGGTAAGGGATATGATGATACTTTGTTGTGTTATGTAGGATATTAATTTCCATTAAATTTGGGACATGTTCGATATAACTTCATAAAATCCTAAGTCATGAAATTAATACATTACAAGTTCAAGCATAAATAATAGTCGTGAAGTTAATGCATTAAATATTCAAGCCTAAAGAAGAATTAATCAAGACCTAATGCACCGTACCAGAGACTTTGGCCTTACCCTCATTCCATAGACTTGCCAACATAAGGCCAAAATTTTCATTCTTAAGAATATGTGGAAAGACCTTACATTTGGCCCACTTTTGGCGAAAAAATTTCATTATAAAGAATAGGTGGAGTGAAATTGTGTTTGATAAATACCAATCAATGCTCAAGTTTGGACATAAATAAAGGTATCCTTTTGAAGATATTGGAACACATGAGAGAAATAATATTGAAGATACATGAATTTTTAGACATACTATTAAAGACAAATGAACATATAATGGATGAAATCCTATTGATGATACATGAATTTTCAATAGAACTATTATTCAAAGATTTGATGGATTGAATGTAGCTTTAATACATTATCCCTTTTACAAGGGTGTTTGATTTTGAGGCTTGAAACATAAGAATGAATCTGTGTTGAAGCCTAGTGGTTTGTTAAGGATATGTGAAACTTAAAGTAAAAGTACTTACAATGGAAGGGATTATATCAAGATCCTATTAAGGACATGTGAACATATAGTAGAATAATTCTACATAAAATCAGTGGATCAAACTTAATGGCTCAAAAGCAAAAAAGGATGATGGTGCAACCTAGGGGCCACTCTACGGCACTATGGCAGCAATCTTTGTAGTTACTATCAAAGGTAGTGTAACTTTTTTGTCAAGGAAAGAGACGCGAACCACTCCACATGACCTAGATATGTATGACCTAGGTTGCACCGACTTGTTTCTTTCATGGATAAAAAGTGACCCTTAGGTGATGCTATAGCACTCCCTTTTTTGGTCCATTATTATAGCACAATTGGGGCCTTTTGACCTAATACTAGCTACCCATCAAATATTTGTTGTAGATGTTAGGGGTAATTACCAAACTACTAGTGGTAGTTTTATCACCACCATTAGTAATTTTATTTGAGTGTTCCTTAATGGTAGTTCTCCTACTACTACATACAATATTACCAATAGTAGTCCTAATCCCAATGATAGTACACATAATATTATTATGACCATCCAACTTTAATCATCATTATATCTATAAATGCATATATATAGGTCTATCTATATCTATACCTATTTATTCCTCATCCAATATGTTTGCATTTATTTTTGGTGCTTTGCTTACTTTGAAACTAAAGATAATGTGATTTCATTATTGTTTGCATTCTTGTCAAACATGAGGAGCTGGAATGCATGAGTTGGGAGGCACATTATAATTTTTGTGCAGATTTGAGCCATTGAATAGCCTATTGATTCTGATTGTTTTCTTTCTTATTAAATCCTTAATTTGGTTATTTCACACCGAACATCGCCATATCAATTCATATTTTTTTTGTTCTAGTAATGTCCTATCGCAGCATAGTCTAGGGTTGATCATACAAGATAAATGGGTGCTCACATTTAATATATTTTTGAGAGTCAGAGGATAGTGGATGTAGACTACAAAATCATCACTTTGAATAAATTTCGCAAGATTCTTCTGATAGAAGGAATAATTTCTATTGCATTAACGATGAAAGAAAATTATGAAAAGGTTGATACAAGGCTCAAAATCACACTGGTGCTACTAGGCTTAATAGTCGTAGGCTAGTAGTAGTACTAGTGTATTTACTAAGTAGTGTGCGTGCCTCTCCTCATTAAAATTCATAGTCTTCAAAAATATATAATACATAAGTCAAAATATTCTAATTAGTTTTATCATCCTAATGTTGAAACTGACTTAAATTCATAGTCTTCAAAAAGGTATAATACATAAGTCAAAATATTCCAATTAGTTTTATTGTCCTCATGTTGAAACTGACTTTCTCTTCCTTCGTCTCTTATGAGCTTCAAACCTTTAATCCATTAATCTCTCAAATAGTAAGAATGGTCTTGTATTAAGAGGCGATGATATCTAAAGTGATCTACAAATACTAAGAATGGTCTTATATTAAGAGGTGATGATATCTCAAGTGTTATACAAACCGTAAGAATGGTTTTGTATTAAAAGGTGATGATATCTCAAGTGTTCTACAAATAGTAAGAATGGTTCAAGTGTTCTACAAAAGTATTAGGTACCTCTTAGTGGCTAAAGGGAAGGAGTGATGATATCTCAAGTGTTCTACAAATAGTAAGAATGGTCTTGTATTAAGAGGTGATGATATCTCAAGTGTTCTACAAATAGTAATAATAGTTTTGTATTAGGAGGTGATGATATCTCAAGTGTTCTATAAAACTATTAGATACCTCTTAGTGGTTGAAGGGAAGGGGTTGGAAGTATGGGCAAAATCTCTAGGAACTACAGGATGGTTGCAAGAACAATTTTAAATGTCATAAGTGACACTTGGGTTTTTCAACATATGGGTGAACTATTTTTAAACATTTTCTTTCATGGTTGATAACACTTTTAATAAGAAGAACCATTTTGAATGTTTTAAGTGTTCATGCAATCCCATGCTATGAAGTCTACAGACAGTTTTTTTTCCCCGCATATGGGTGAAGTGATGTTTACGTTACTAAGTTCAACATATCAAGCAACACATTTGTTTTGATTATTGAAGGAGTTTGATAATAAGACCCATTTCAAATGCAAAAGATTTGTTGTATCAGTAATGGAATCCGCTTTGGAGTGGAAATTCGGTTTCTTTCAAACCCACATATTATTGTTGCATAATGTGAGTATGGCTCCAATTGGAAGTTAAGGTAGACTATAATTCGCAATATTGGTATAGTTACACATAGTAACATAAGTTTTATTTTCGACAATCTTCCCAAATAGTGGTTTCCACAAAGCTATGTTGAGTACCTCGATAAGGAAATTGTAGAAAAGCTCGCTCGCTTTTTTGGGCCCACTCGCTTTTCCTCGCTCGCTCTATCGACTGCCTTATGAAATCACTATGCAATGTCAGTACACCTGTATGAATCCCCGAATCTCCCACTAGCCGATCAAGCCATATAGCCTCCTTGCAACCCTCTATGGCTACAACATACTCAGCCTCTGTGGTAGACAAAGCAACACACTTTTGTGCGCGAGACATCCACGACATTGCACCACCTGCAAAGGTGAACACATAACTAGAAGTGGATCTCCTACTATCCACATGCCTTGCATAGTCTAAATCTATGTACCCAAGTACACGCATGTCTCCTTTACCAAAGCAGATGCACATCTCCTTGGTACCCTTCATGTACCTCATGATGCACTTAACTGCCTCCCAATGCCTCTTTCCTGGATTAGCCATATACCGGCTAACAACTCCCACTGCAAATGCAATGTCTGGTCTAGTAGCTATCATAGCATACATAAGACTCCCAACCGCTGATGCATAAGAAACCTTGGCCATCATGGCCCTCTCCTCATCTGATTTGGGACTATCTGTATGACTCAGTTTCACATATGGAGGCAATGGAGTACTCATTGCGTTCCCCCCCTCCATATTGAAATGCTACAATACTTTTGTAACATACTCCTTCTATGAAAGCCAAAGGAGTTTCCTACTCTGATCACATGTGATGCGCATACCAAGAATATGACCTGCAAGTCCCAAATCCTTCATATCAAAGGCCTCATGCAACTTGGCCTTTAATGCATCTAGCTCATAAGTATTCTTGCTAGCCGATAGCATATCATCCACATATAGTGTCAGGAGTATCAGGCTATTATCCTTAGCCCTTTTAGTGTAGAGGCAGTGATCAATTTTCACTCCTTCTAAAACCCTGGGACCGAATGAAATCATCAAACTTATGATACTATTCTCTAGGTGCTTGCTTAAGACCATAAAGACTCTTCTTCAACTTGCAAACTAAATGCTCTTTGCCCTTTTCTTCAAAGCCTTCCTGCTACACCATGTAAATTTCCTCATGCAAATCCCCATGCAAGAAAGCTGTCTTGACATCCATCTACATAAGCTCCATATCCTCTATTGCCACTAGTCCAAGCATGCATCTAAGTGTGGTCATCTTCACAACCAGAGAGAATATCTCATCAAATTCCACACCCTTCTCTTGCTTGAACCCTTTAGCGACCAAACTGGCCTTGTACCTAGGCACATCATCACCTGTGACCTTCATTTTGTAGACCCATTTACATGGCAATGCTTTCTTTCCATGTGGCAAAGAAACCAAGTCCCAAGTCTTATTTTTCATAAGTGAACTCATTTTTGATTGCATAGCATACTCCCACTTGCGTTGATCCTCGCGCATCATAGCCTCTATGTAGCAAGAAGGCTCCTCACAATCAGTAAGCATCACATAGTCTACCCCTGGAACAAACCTATCAGGCAGTCTAGACACTCTAGATGATCTTCTGAAGGGCATTTCAGCTTGCTGTCCCACCTGCATATCAGCCACATTTGGCTCATCATTTCCACTAATAGATGATCCATCATCTACCCTTGATTGTATACCTGTGGGAGTACTTGGTGGTACCATTTCTTGTACATTTGGTGCATGGACAACTTGCTGCCTATCAACATATGTAGGTGGATTCACATCCTGGAAAGTGATTCTCCTCATTTCCACATCCCTCATGGGTGCCTTATGCATCTTCTTTTCATTGAAGACTACATCATGGCTGTGCATGATCTTCTTTGCTTCTGGATCCCATATACGATAGCCCATCTCTCCACTTTCACCATAACCCAGAAAGATGGATTTCCTAGACTTAGGATCTAGCTTCTTTCGAAGCTCTTTCGGCACATGTGCATATGCCTCACACCCAAATATACATAAATGAGAGTAAGAGGGCTTCTTGCCACTCCATGCCTCCTCAGGAATATGACCATCGAAACTCTTACTAGGTGATCTATTGATCACATACATGTACTGTAGTCTTCATTGCCTTAGCCCAAAAACCACCAGAAAGACTTGCATTGGAAAGCATGCATTGCAACCTTTCTTGAATGGTACGGTTCATCTTTTCTGCAACTGGATTTTGCTCTGGAGTATGAGGGGATGTGAGCTCCCTCTTAATCCCACGTGTATCACAGAAATGCTGAAAGTCATGAGAAAGATACTCTCCACCATTGTCAGTCCGTAGGCATTTAAGCGTTCTATCTAACTGATCTCAACCAAGGCCAGCCATTTCTGAAATACTTGGAACACATCACTCTTCCGAGCTATAGCATAAGCCTACACTTTCCTAGTTGCATCATCAATGAATGTCACATAGTATTCAGCCCCACCTAATGACCATGTAGGCATGGGACCACATACGTCTGAATGCAAAACCATCATATCAAGCTTTTCACACTCTTTCTTTTCCCTTCTTTTATGGGCTGATTTAGTCTGCTACCCATAGAGACAGTGCTCACAAAATTCAAAATCAGAGAAACTCAAATGTGGTACATAACCCAAATGACATAAGAGTTTCATTCCATTCTAGCTCATGTGCCCCAACCTGCAATGCCACAAAGAAGTGCTTGGCTACTCGGTTATTGCAACAACATGATCAAATACCCCTGATACATGTAAGGGATACAAAGTCCCACACTTGGCACCCCTAGCCAAAGGCATAGAGCCCTTTTGAATTTTCCAACTCTGAAAACCAAAACGAGCATCATCTAGCTGACCCACTGAAATAAGACTCTTGGTCAACTTAGGCACATGTCTCACATGTTTCAAAATAAATGCAGACCCATTTGCAAAAGAAAACTTTATGTCACCTACTCCCACTATGTCACATGCATAGTCATTTCCAAGATGCACACAACCTGTCTTTCCACTGTCATAAGTGGAGAACCATTCCCTATGGGGAGTAACATGGAATGAAGCACTAGAATCCAAAATCCAATCCTGGGAATATGCATCATCTGAAGTGGTAAGCAACTCTGTAGATAAACTAGACATGAAGAGAACGTCATTGTCACTATCATGTGTGACTGCATTGATCTCCTCGATCTTCAATTTTCCTTTGTCCTCCCTTGGACTCTCTTCCTTTTGATTTGCACCCCAATTTGCATTCTTTTTCTTATCCTTTTGCTCTCTTTTCAGCTTGTAGCAATCCTTTTTCATATGGCCCTTCTTGCCACAGTGGTAACACTCACTGTTCTGTGCCCTGGATTTGCTACGAGACTTCCCTCTTTCTTGGGACTTCCCCCTGAACTGTAATCTGCCCCTTTGCACATTTAAGGCTACATCCTACCTGTTGCCATCCATCGACTTCCGTCTAATCTCCTCGGCCAACAAGCTACCCACAACATCATCAAATTTCAATACTCCACCAGGTGCATAGTTACTGACAGTTGTATGGAAGGTATCCCATGAGGATGGCAATGAACCTAAGAGAAATATTGCCTTAGTCTCCGCATCAAAATTCATCTTCTGAGCCTGAAGCTGGCTGAAAATAATATTTAATTCATTCAAGTGAGAATCAATGGAGACCCCTTCCTTCATCTGCAGCTCAAACAACCTCTTCATGAGGTAAACTTTATTAGAGGCAGTTTCCTTATCATAAGTGGCACACAATTTCTTTCACAAATCTTCCATAGTCTGCTCATTTACTACTGTGACATAAACTAACTCTGCAAGATGAAGTCTAATAGTAGACTTTGCTAATGCATCCAACTCATTCCAATCATCCTCAGACATATTTGCAGGCTTAGCTTCAATCCCTGCCAAGGGTTTAATCTGCTTCTTTTGAATAAGCACATCCCTTATCTGTTCTTTCCACAAAGAAAAGTCTGACCCATCAAACTTTTTAATGTTGAAAAACTCCTTTTTCAGACATGGAAGAGGATGCCATGATGCAAATAAAGCAAAATCCCAAATGCTAGTGCCTGTAAGAGAGAATCACACCAAATACCAGGTGCACCCCAATGTGTATGCCACAATAGACTGAAATATCACCAAAACTCAAAGCTCAAAGCATCAAAAGATGCATCTGACTCATGTGCATGTACTATGCATCCATATGAGCAAATCTGGCCCAAAAGAAAATGCCAGCTGCAATGGCAATCCAAAATGCCAGTAGGTGCCAAATGGCTCAAGCATAAACACCGTCCATGGGCATATGCATCAACAATATCTCATCCAAGAGAGCATAACACTATCAATGCATCACCTGCAATGTGTCAAAGCTATCCCTCAGCATAAAATAGCATCCATGTGCAAAGCCTCCATAAAAAATAGCATCCCACAAGGCAATCTGGGCCTATCAGCGCACCCAATAAGGATCGCAATGCATCCAAATGGCCTATAAATCATGCAACCCAATGCACACCACGAATGAGCGCACATGGCTCAAAGAGCAACCAGAGTGATCTGCATAAGGTATGCTCAAGAAATCATGGTCCCACGGAAAAGACCGCTACTGAAAATAGAACCTGAGATGCCTCAAAACATGGGAGGCATTGCATAATCGGAATTAGCAAGAAAATCTGCAAATATCTCTCTTCTGCTGGAACTCCAAAATCCCAATCGATGAGTGAGAAATGGGAGTCAACACTTATCCACTGCCATGTGGCATAAATCTAAGGTTTCAAAACCTTAGAATGAAAAATGCATAACAGAGAGACAAAATCGAATACACAGACGTCTATAACTCTGAAAATCCTCCACCGAATCGTGCAAGAACTAACAAGTAGGGGTTTTAGGGCATCCGAAATGCAATGGAACAGACGGTTTTGGAAACCGTGGTCTCAATCACTGGGTCCAATACACGGATTGAAAAACGTTTTTGGAAACAGAGCTGCTTGTAAACTCCATTGGAGTGCGAATGATGAGCAACATAGAAGTTTTAGGACTCCTGAGTCCACCAGAACTGATAGATCTGCAAATGGTTGCTCCAAACTTGAGTTCCAATACCCGGGGAGAAAAACGTAGGAACTGACACAGTGAGTCAAAAATCCAATGAAATGATCCCAGATTCAAGAATGAAGGTGTTTCCAAGCTCCTGAAGTGAAGTGGACACCAAAAGCAAGCAATAGTTGCCTCTATAAGTCAATACGGAGTCTCTGTCATCGAACGGAATAGGGAAAAGCTCAAAAAAAGACTTTTTCTTTTAAAACACTTAATAGGCTCTCAAAACCACTTCGCAAAGCCAAAGTGACTTTTCCAAAGGTTCCTCCAAGGCCTCTGCACACTGGATGCAAGTAAAGTCACATACAAAGCTTCCCACAGAGCTTCTCCTTCCTCCCATAGAGCTGCTAAGCTTCTAGGCATTCACGCACGCTCAGCTAGATCACCCGGGCTCTGATACCAGTTGAAAGTGCTCTCAATGGAAGCAAGAATGGAAGAGGGAGAAAGAGAAACAAAGAGCCACACAAGTTTTGGTGGGTGCAGAACCACCCTAATCTTTTTTTTCATTCAGTTATATATGTGTTTGAGTATTGTACATAACTGGGGTAAAGGCACAGTGACCTTTAACTACCACAGAACCTCCTTCTAAACCTGGAACCTCCTTCTAACCCTTAAACTCCTCCTAAACCTTGCAACCCCGAATGAAGGTGAAAGCCTTAATTACCTCAATCATGATGATACACGTTCCTTTTACACATGCATGCACTTTTTTTGCTTATCACACTTAAGCCTACATCTCCCACTGGAACATGACTCGAGGTCCTAAGCTACACATATACTACAGTCGACAAATCTAATATATCTGTAGGTGACAAAAAGCCTTGGAACCCTACATACTGAGAAACCCAGCTCTTCCTACGAAAGTAGTAGGAAAGAGCCAACAGAAGGAGAATGACAAGGAATCCCTTTGGGATTACATAGCTAGAATCAAGCACCTCAATTCCCGTTTGTGAACCATACGAGTGGATGAGCGACGAATGATTGTTGCCCTGCTTTCTCATCGGATTGGTAGACCCAAAGCTGCATGACCACCTGATCGTTATGAATCCTACCTCCTTTGACCTATGCAGCAAGGTGGCTATCCGTATCAATGAAAATATGATGGATAAGGCTAACTCCGATAAAACCTTGACCCCATCAAAAGTATCACCATCAATCAGGTCTTCCAGTGGAGGAGACCATCAAGAAGAAGATCAATGAACCCAAGGTCTTAGATATCAATGAGCTAGCCTCAAATTTTCTAAATCAGCTAGGTTAATCATGGACATCAGGAACCTCCAAGGAGGTACCAAGGAACCCCCGCTTGTTTCCATGGAGAGACAATGTCTGGTGAGGGGTATGCATAAAAATTTCTAGACTCATATAGAATTGGGAACCAATAGGTTCTCCAACCCATATGGAGAATGGCACAAGTGCCAATTGTAGAGAATGACACTAGTGCCATCCTCCATAAACCCACATGGAGATTGGCACTAATGCCATTCTCCACAATCCCACATGCAGAATGGCATTGGTGCCAACCTCCATGTGGTGTTGTGGATAATGGCACTAGTGCCAATCTCCATCTGGGTCTAAAAATTGTAAGACTCAACTATGGCACTAGCCCCATTCTGGATAATCATAGACTCAAATGGAGATTGGCACTAGTGCATAGATTCTGGAGATTAGCATCACTTTCATTCTCTACAATCTCAAACTCAAATGGAGATTAGTGCTAGTCCCATTATCCATAGCCCATATGAAGTATGGCACTAGTGCCAATCTCCATGTGGGTTTGTGGAGAATGGCACTAGTGACAATATCTATGTGGGTTTATGGAGATTGGCACTGGTACCATTCTTCGTGTAAGCTTTTGGTGGATAATGGCACTAGTGCCAATCTCCATAAACCCACATGGATATTGTCACTAGTGCCATTCTCCACAGGATAATTAAAAATTTTCTAGACTCATATAGAGTTGGGAACCAATGCGGTCTCCAACCCATATGGAGAATGGCACAAGTGCCAATTGTAGAGAATGACACTGGTGCCATCCTCCATAAACCCACATGGAGATTGGCACCATTGTAACAAAATCCTGTGGTTTTGCAACACTTTGGTCTCTTCCTTGCGTCTCATTTGGTGGTTGACATTGGCCTACCCTATCTTCTCTGTCCACCATGGTTACTGTACATGTAAAAGAGAAAAACCATCCCAGTTCATGAATATGTTTTCAGCAACTTAAGACAATGGTGACTAACATGTCATCGAAAACAAATGTAAGTTTGCTAGACCTCAAGAGAGAGCAACCATCCAATCCTCTTGCCCCCTCCCAACATAAATGGATGGCTATAGATGTGGTAATCTACCTGTAGAAATAGGCATGGGATGCCAAGTTGCATTTTCCCATGTCCCACTCTTTCTCGAGTGAGAATCTATCTGCACTATGATCATTCGCATCATCATGCTATTTATGCAAATTTCACACACACTAGTGCAGTAGCCAACAATACCTACATGTGCACTTATCAAGACCGTTTGATTGAATCTATGAAGTGAAGGATGCTACCTAGGTAGACATATCTAACATAAGTTTATACATACATTTCATACCTATATAAGATCAACTAATTGTTTTGAGATAAGATAGTATTAATCTCTGCACATAAATGCACAATATAAAATGCCATAAATTTCTTCTTACAAGCAAACTAGTATAGTCTGTAAGATCTCTAGCGTGTAATTTGCGGGTTGATACAAGCTGGCAATTGCGAGCTACACAACCATCTAGACTTTCAATGGGTTGTTATCAGCTAGCGAATGCGAGACACAACTGGTGAAAGCCAAGTATTTTCATCTTCCTATTATCTATAATAAGTACATATAAACTATAACATATCATTTCCAATTTCACATCCATGTGCAAGTAGTTACCGATCAGCATATGTGGACCACCCACTGGCACATGGTTCAAAGGTATTTTGTATCCATATGTGAGTAGTTACAAATTGGCATAAGCGGACTCTCCACTAGTACATAGATACTTACATTCAATCTCATATATATTTTTTACTAGTTTTTTGTAACCTATAGGCAATATAGCTAGTAACATAACAAAAATGTGAGATTTCACTAAATTTTAAAAGCTAATGTCTACAAAAAAAAAAATTTCTTTTATTTTTACGAAAATAACTTCAAATATATATATATATATATATATTAATTCAAATCACAAACGATAAACCATTAACTTAGAGGTACACATTTATCCATTTTGCATCCTAGTATGGGTAGATATCAGTGAGCTGGCCTAAGCGAGCCCACCACCGACACTGGACACTTTTTGAAAGGATATAAAAACTCACAAATTACTTTGGAAGCTTTCTTTATCCCTTTTTCCTTGTCCTTCTTTGTTTTCTTCAAGGTTCCAAGCAGAGCTAGAGATTCTCAAGAATGTGAACAGTACGAGGTCTATGCTAAAGTGTATATAAGAAATTGCATCACGTGGTAAGTTTACAAATCTGCTCAGTATGTACCACAAACCCACGCGATATATAAAATAGACCGTGCGGGATATACATCGTTGCATAGTATAGGTGAGCACCAGGCAGTATACCTACCCTTGTACCGCATGGTAAGTGGTTTTACCATGCAATAATTGGATGTAGTACCGAGTCCCAGTTTAAAAACGTGGCGGGGCCAGTTTAAATATCTCTTGGGAGGGGAAAAAATGTTTAAAACATTTTGATTTGCCGATTTAAAATGCCCGTTCTAATTCCCTCGCAAATCCTTGCTCCTTGTTCAAGAGTCATTGCTTGCAATCACTAATGAACTCATTGTGAAGAGAGTGGGAGAGAGGTAAAAAGTCTCACTTGCAGCTTTCTCACATACACAATGGGGAAATACACACAAAAGTGGAGGCTGAAAACAGTTCTCCTCTTCTTAGTTGTGAAAGCCAAAAGAACTCTCTCTCTTAGTACAAAAGGAATAGATGAACCCTATATGTGGGTCTCAAACCAAACTTAGCTAACCTAGGTGGCATACTAACTGAGCCACTAACTAGAGTAGATAAAGATAGCTGTCATCTAGCTATTCTTCATGGGCAGTGTACCAACCGCATCCGCAGCTAACAAGTCGGTGACATAAATGCACAACGGTCACCCTGGCATATCACGAGTGGAGCTCAATATCTCAACACTCTGCCTCGAGCTCAATCCCAATTCCTGCACACCAAGCAGGTCTCTAAACTTGCGCTGCTTCTCTGTGCCCAATGCCTTTGTTAATATGTCAGCTACCTCATCTTCTGTGTTGACATAAACTAGATCAATAAAACCTACTAGAACCTTCTCCTGCACATAGTGGTAATGCACCTCAATGTGCTTTGTTCTTGCATAATATACGGGGTTATTTGCCAAGTGTATGTTGCTCATGTTGTCACAATAAATGACAACTAGCCCATCTGTAGAATGATGCATATCATAAAGCAGCTTATGCAACCAAGCTGCCTCACATGTAGTAATTGATGGACCCCTGTACTCAACCTCTATGCTTGACAAGGCAACTGTAGGCTGTTTCTTGCTGCTCCAAGTGACTACAGCACTCCCAAAAGAAAACACATATCCACTAGTAGATCATCTATCAGAAATACTACCAGCCCAATCAGCATTAGTGTATCCATGCAACTGTATCTGAACCCCGGTCTTAAAAAACAGTCCATATTGCAATGTGGACTTCACATACATCAAAATGCATCTAGCCACATCCAAATGCGATTTCTTTGGAGCTTGCATAAACTGACTTACCAACCCAACAGCATAGCTCAAATCTGGCCTAGTAATAGTCATGTAAATCAAACTTCCTACTATGCGTCTGTACATAGTAGGGTCTTCCAGAAGCTCACCTGCATCTGAACTCAGCTTCACATTCTGCTCCAAAGGAATTGAAATAGGCTTACAGCCTGTCATCCCATATTTGGACAGCATGTCCAATCTATACTGCCTCTATAAAAGCCATATCCCACTTGTGGATCTAATCACCTCAATGCCCAAGAAGTAACGCAGCTCTCCCAAATCCTTCATCTCAAACTTCTACTTCAATAGCATTTTCACATGAAGGATATCTTCATCACTATCACCTGTGATGATGAAATCATCAACATAAATGACAAGCAGCATAATACCTTTCTCTGTTTTTCTCACATAAAGTGAGAAATCTGCCATGGAAATCTGAAAACCAGTAGTGACAAGATACTGTCCTATCTTGTCAGACCATGCTCTGGGTGCTTGCTTCAAGCCATACAAGGCTTTCTTCAACCTGCAAACAAACTCAGGATGAACAGCATGCACATAACCTAGTGGCTGCTCCATATAGACCTCTTCTTGCTAATCACCATGCAAGAAGGCATTCTTTACATCCATCTGATGTAAAGACCATCCCTTTGATGCAGCCATAGCAATGAATGCTCTTACAGTTTCCATCCTTACAACTGGACTGAACGTTTCTTCATAATCAATGCCATATGTCTATGCATACCCCTTGACAACTAATCTTGCCTTGTATCTGCTCATAGATCCGCCTGCATTGTGCTCCACCTTATAAATCCACTTGCAGCCAACTGCATTCTTATCTCTAGGCAAAGGCATCAATTCCCACGTAGCATTTGCTTCCAAGGCACCCATTTCTTCATCCATGGATTTCTCCCATGGCTTGCTCAAAAGAAGTGGGTTCTGGTTCTTGTATCAATTTGACCATATAGGCATAGTGAATGGCTATAAATCCATCATATTTCAGCCTATCCACATGATACTTGACTCTGGTAGACCTGCGAAAAATAGGCTCACTACCAAGTGCTCTCAAAACATCCCTTATCTTCCTTACTCTAGGTGTAACAATAGAAGGAATACCCAACTCATCATCAAGGCTATGTTCTGAGCTACTGGATTCACCATCCACATAATAATGACCTGCATTCACATCAACCATGGGCTGATCTACTTTCTCTTTTCCTTTTCGTGATACTTGTATACCACTATCTACATTGCTTTGAGGACATTATCCTAATCTCAATCTGCCTGTCCATGGTGAAGTATGTGAACCACTTGTAGAGGACACTACAGGTCCACTAATATTTTGTGATTGCTGCTGTGAATTCTGTGCAGCATTACCATTTTGTGCATCTACATCATCAATCACATTTATTGGTTTATACCAGCGACTCATCTCATCAAAAACAACATCTCTGCTCACTATAAACTTACGAGTAGAAGGATTATAGCATCTATACCCTTTCTGTTGCAGAGAATATCCAATAAAGATGCACTTCTTAGCTTTTGGATCCAACTTGGATCTCAACTCATCCGGCACATGAACATAGGCAATGCAACCAAAAACTTTCAAATGAGAAATATCTGGTTTCCCACCAGTATACCTTTCCTCTGGCATCATGCCATGTATTGCTATAGTGGGAGTCCTGTTCATTACGTAGACTAGTGTAGAAACTGCTTCAGCCCAATAAAAATCTGGCAGGTCTTTTTCGTTGAGCATGGCACCAGATACCTCTCCAATATGCCTGTTTTTCCTTTCTGCAAGTCCATTTTATTGTGGGGTATGACTACATGAATATTGCTACTTTATGCCATGCTCCTGTAGGAACCTTGCAAACTCATTTGAGAGGTACTCTCCCCTCCATCTGACCTTAGGCATTTTATTTGTAAGCCTGTTTCTTTTTCAACCATAGCTTTAAAAGCTTTGAAATCCCCAAGCACTTCACTTTTCTTTTTGATAAAATACACCCAAACTTTTCTGCTGTAGTCATCAATAAACGTGACAAAATAATGACAACCTCCAATAGATGTAGCTTTAGTAGTCCACACATCAGAATGGATTAATTCCAATGGCCTCTTACTCTCTTGAACATGTCTAGGAAATGGTTTCCTTGCCTGTTTTCCAAATTGATAGGCTTCACATACCTTATGCATTTCTGCAACCTTGAACTTAGGCAATCCTGCAACAATATTTTGGGCTTGCATTAATTTAAGTCATTGTACATTAACATGACCAATGCATTTATGCTAGATATCAATATCTGCAACTACACCGGTCCCATGTACAAACATTGCTGCACTCAATTTAGGCATGTCCGCATCCAACATAAACATCCTGCCCTTCTTCTTCCCTTTTGCTATCAAGCGACCTTTATTTTTCATATCCTCAACAAAGCATCCATGAGGATTAAATCTAACTTGCAAGCCCTGCTCAACCATTTGACCAATAGAAACCAGGTTCTTGGTGATGTTTGGGACATGAAATACATCAGACAGGTATTTCTTTTTCCCATCCTGCATAGACAAAGGAATTTTACCAATCTGCACAATAGGATGTACACTATCATCACCAGTCTCCACAAATCCTAGTTTTTCCATTTTCCTTGCATCTTGCATCCTTTCTGCATGACCTGTCATGTGGTTTGATGCACCTGAGTCCACATACCACACATCATTGCTTTCTTCTGCACTTGTCATAGAATTGGTCATGTGCTGTACCATAAACAAATGCTCATTTCTTTCATCACCCTATCTACTAGAGGATGCATAATTGCCTTGTTGCAATTTTCCATTCATAATGTCGTTCTGCTTTTTATAGCAATCTTTAGCCATATGGCCCATTTTACCACAATAGTAGCATTCAACATTGTTATTTGCATTTTGGCCTCTCTGCCATCCACCATGACCTCTTTGGCTCCCCCTACCTCTAAGGTTACCACGTCCTCCTCGATAGGATTGATTTTCTTGAATTTGCTACATATTCAGATTTCTACCACGGCCTCCAAATCGGCTTGCTCTACCTCTGCCTCTACCTCTTCTAGCATTTGAGTAGAAGACAATTTCTTTTGAAGTTCCTCCTGAAGAAGATGCACCACCATTTCTCTACTCTTGAAAAATTAGAAGAGAAATCAACTCCTCAAAATCAGGAAATTTTTCACGGACGGCAATGGATGTCCAGAATTGTGCATAATCCTTTCCTAGACCATTCAAGTTCACAAAAACTAAATCATCATCTTCCACTGGCGACCCAATGGAAGGAAGTGCATTTGCAATCTTCTTCACATTGATGTGGTAGTCATTGATGCTCATATTTTCTCTCTGCACATTATGCAACTCCTGCTTGAGCTGCATTTTCCTGGCTTGTGTATTTGTGCTGTACATTTTTGTCAAAGTATCCCATGCCTCCTTCGGCGTGCTCGCATCTTGAATATGCACAATCATAGAATCTAAAATACTGATAGATAGCCACTACATAACTTTTCTGGATCTCTCATGCCATTCTTTAACTGCGTGCAACTCTTGTTGATTGGGAACATTAGGAATAACTGGTTCTTGTTCAACTCTGGTAATGAACTCCCAATAGCCTTTTCCCTTAAGGAAATTCGTCATTCTAAATTTCAATGCTTGGAAGTTGTTCTTGTCAAGCTTTTCAGTGACTATCTGTGAAAGAGCATCGGACACCATTAGAAAACACTGCAAAAATATTCTATCATTGCAAAAAACACAACTTTTGTCTCACAAGGGCAGATCTGCAAAACTGACGAAAGTGGTATTTGACCACACAGTCACTCCTAGTGACGATTTTGCATCAATATGCGATGAGAATGATTTTGTCACTCCCAATATCTATGAGCATAGGCTTACGATGCAATTTCTGTAGTAACTTTTCATCGACCTGCAAAACAATGGTCGCATAGCCAAAACAGGGCACTTTTCTGAGTGCATGCAAAAAACTTCTGCCACCAAAACGGGCCTCGAAACGGCCTCGAATCAAAACAATAATGTCATATACTACCCTCTCGCCGCACTGCGAAGGGCGTCTCAATCTGACACAGTGCACTTGTACACTTTTTGGCTATGCTACCTGCAGAGATTTACTCCCAAACTCGAAAAAGGAATGCAACATTGATCCTCTTACCAAGACACTGCGAACTTGGTTTGCTTCCTTGAGCTTCTTACCACGAACCGAGCTCTGATACCATGTGAAGAGAGAAGGAGAGAGGTAAGGAGTCTCACTTCAACTTTCTCACATACACAATGGGGGAATACATACAAAAGTGGAGGCTGAAAACAATTTTCCTCTTCTTAGTTGTGAAAGCCAAAAGAACTCTCTCTCTTAGTACAAAAGGAATAGATGAACCCTATATGTGGGTCTCAAACCAAAATCAGCTAGCTAACCTAGGTGGCATACTAACTGAGCCACTAACTAGAGTACATAAAGATAGCTGTCATCCAGCTATTATTCATGGGCAGTGTACCAACCGCATCTGCACCTAACAAGTCGGTGACTTAAATGCACAATGGTCACTCTGACATATCACAAGTGGAGCTCGATATCTCAACACTCATGTAGTATTAAGTATATTGGAACTGCCAATATGTATGTGGTTGGCTCTTCTCCGGTATTGTTAGCCATTTTCATTTGGAGAGTTGAATAAGTAGACTATTTTTGGTTGTTTCTTTTATGCTGCCTTAATGTTGGGTTTTGACATTTTGCAAGTAAATTTTTTTGCGAGTTTGCGAGTTTTTCAAGTATTTTTATGTGTGAATTTTATAGCTAGTGGATAGTTATAATTCTTACATATCAGCATGCAAGTATAAATAATAATAAAACTAGGTAATACATTTCATAAACATAGGAAACACTCAATGGAATCCATGGAGCTAGTTCTATTAGAGGACAAGATCTCATCATGAATAACTTGGATTAATAGATCACTATTAGAGGACAAGATCTCATCATAAATACCTTGGATTAATAGATCACTATTAAGCTATAAAGGCAAGCAAGCAGTAGCCAAGCATCATTGCATTCATGGTTGAGCCAAGCATAAATATCCAAAACAATAACTCGCCAGCGAGCTATAAAGACAGGGTGCCAAAAACTTTTTTTCCAGATGGCATTTTGGGGTTTCATCTAAAGGTACCCATGTTTGAAGTCATTTTCAAGGTCTTTGAGCCTTCTAAGCTCATTTTTAGTGTCAAAGAGGTCAAATTGTGCATGTATCAAAAGTTTTGTTTCTTCCAAGGATTTTATACCCCTTTGGCAACATAGGTCAAGTTTCTTTTTGTTCCAACAAATTTGTACCAATGGAGTAGCGTAGCAATGGTCATCCCATAGCTCAAATATTTAAACATCTATAATTTCTAGTTTTGTGGGAGATGTGTTTGTTTGTATTGGGTCCTCTGCAAGTAAAATACAAGTTGTGCATAAAACAATATTTTAAATGCATAGTTCTACTTAATTTCCATTTAAAAAAATCATTATGGTTGAGTCAAATCAATCCTTGTAGCTAGAGATCAAGGTGGTTGTAAGAGTTCTACACCATACAATCTTTAATGGCATGCCATGAGCTATAGAAAAAAATCAATTAAAACTCGCAAAAACTTACTCGCAAAATGCCGAGCCCCGTTAATGTTGACTTGTGATTTGTAAAACTCGAATGATTGTGATATGGCGTTATGTATGGAAATTGGTTTTAAAAGCTGTTAGGTTAATCAAATTATCAAACAATAAATGATGGTAAGTGAATAGGACACTATAGTTTATGTTGTACCCAGTTTGGATCCATGTAAAATGATGCGATTGGTAAACCTCGAATGGATGGTAGATCTCAAGTAGAGAATGAAAGACCTATACTAAATTTCTTGTAACTAATGTAAGTAAGTTAGAATTGTTCTAATAGTATTGTGTAGACTAGGACAGGTTGAAAGTCGTCAAGTGTTAGTTGGCCCAAAATGAGAAGATTTTGCCATGATGTGACTCTAGATAGCATGACATATGCTAGCACAAGCATGAATGCTTCCCAAATGATCACCATTTCTTTGGTTAAGATCATGCATCCTTGTGCCTTGTATCCAATGACAACATATGCAAGTGTGATTGGGAAAGTTGTCTTGTGGTACCACTTGCCATTAATTGGTTTTCTTCGATGTCTCATCTTGTGCAACACAATCGGTTGCGTTGTCATGTTGATGACATCATGGATGGCTATAATAGTTCCATTAGTTGAGGAGCACTTGATGTTATTGATAGTCGTCGCAGTTGCACCATTGGTGGCTACTCCAATTGTGAGGTCAATGTTCTCGGTGATCATTGTTCTAGTTCATTTGCAATTTTAGTGATCTCGTGGAATTTTTCATCATCTAGCCATTCTTTCAGCAAGGGTTCATTAGTTGTATTTGTGGTTAGCAAGACACACTGTATTTCTTATTACAAGCCAAATTAGACCTACAACATGAATTAAAAATTACACATATATGAATAGATCATCAGACTAAAGGCAGATTATTGTCGAAACAAAGTTAGACTGCTATTGGAATAGAACTACATCAGAAAGAATCATCTTTTCTGAAACATACGTGCAATTCATGAATCAATAAATCAAGAATGAACATGCTGGAGTAGTTACTAACTCCCACATGACCTATTATACACTAACTACTACTTATGACCATACTTAGCTTAGGTGCCTAGTTAACCCTGAACACTTGGCACACCCAGTGGTTGACATTTTCTCAAAATGTTCAAGACTCGAACCCACCATATTATTTTTATGTCCTATTCTAATGGAATTTAGTAGACTCTCTTCATGATGCAACATCTCATCAATCCAAGACTATGCTAGAAAATAGAGAGAAGAGATTGGTTCAGTACCAAGGTTCCAAATACCTGAAAACATAGTTGTCATCTAAATTACAAAAGATAGAAATTATTATGCAATAAAGAAAAACTAAGATAGTTCCTCATGTGCCATTATGCACAAATACAATGTAAGTGCATCAATGAATTTAGTGCCACCATTTTATGGCAACATGCTAGGGCTGGGAACCCATAAAATATAATGTCATCCATGCTAGTTCATACAAAATAAACAAATAGAACCATGCATGAATCAACATATTCACATTCCACTAGCATGGAATGGTATATTGCTCCGATAGGAAATGTCGATGAAGCTCTAGCATCCGCATGCACATGACAAACAGAATATTACTTCAAATCACTCAAGGGCTAGGAGAGCTAAAATTTTTCCAACTCTAGTATTTTTTTAAAAAAATTATCCTAGATGAAACTCTTCGTTACCGGTTTAGGAAAATGCATGTTTTTTGGAAAAACAGCACCTTAAGGAATAAATCAGACCATGTGATGGTTGTCACCATGTAGAGTTTGAAATTTTGAACATTTCTCCTTTTTACGGAAGCACATTCTGACACAACCACCAAAAGTTATGGGCAATCAATGGTTTAAGGTTCTAAATGCCATAACCCAAAAGAAAAATTGAAACCACCTCCCTACTCAAGCATGGACAAATTCAAAGCTGTGCATGTATTTGACTACTCAAACATTGATAAATTCAAAGGTGCACATGTGTTTGACTAAATCCATAGCTCCCCCTCCTTCCCTATAAAAGTGTACCCATCCCTCTCATACTTCTTCTTTCACATCTTGCCTCCATCCTCTTCCCCATTCCAAGCCCTATGCAAGACACTCCTCCCTCTCCATCGACCACCACCGTACTCCCATCCTCACATGGTGAGTTACTTAGAGCCCATCTCGCAGCGATAACCTAGCCATCCACCCACTGTCCATTCATCCTCAACAATCCCGTTACATCAAGAAAGACTTGGAGAGCGTTCAGGTGACCATGTCTTCCTCCCTTTGGATTTCTGTCAAAGTTTTCCGTCCGTCAAGTTTTTTTCTTTTTTTCTTTTTTCCCCCTCCCCCTCCCCCTCCCCCTCCACCATTCCCCCCTCCACCACCATCCCCTCCATTTCGCCCCCCCCTTTCTCCCCCCCCCTCCACCCCCACCCCCCTTCCATCTCCCACCCCCCCCTCCTCCATCTCCCCCTCCACACCCCCCCCCCTCCATCTCCCTGTCCACCCTCCACCCCCCCTCCCACCACCCCCTCCCCCCCCCCCTCCTCCATCTCCACCACCCCCCCTCTCCACTACCCCCCCTTCCCTCCCCCTCTCCTCCATCTCCACCACCCCACCCCCCCCACACCACCCTCTCCACCACCCCCTTCCCCCCTCCCACCCCCCTCCCCTCCATCTCCCCCCCCTCCATCTCCTCCATGCCCCCCCCCCTCCCCATCCCCCTTCATTCCAACCCCCCTCTTTTTCCCCCCTCCCTCTTCTCTCTCTCTCTCTCTCTCTCTCTCTCTCTCTCTCTACCCTCCCTCCCTTCTCTCTCTCTCTCTCTCTCTCTCTCTCTCTCTCTCTCTCTCTCTCTCTCTCTCTTCCCCCCCTCTCTCTCTCTCTCTCTCTCTCTCTCTACCCCCCCTCTCTTTTTTCTCTCTCTCTCACTCTCTCTGTTCCCTCTCCCCCCCTCTCTCTCTCTACCCCCTTTCGTCGACCACTCCACTCTCTACCCTCTTAAAGCCCCTACCTACTAATACCTAGAGGCTAAAGCCCTTGGTAAGGGCCTATAAGGCCTTGCATAAGGCAAGTCAGCCCGCTTGCGCAACGCTTGCTCGTGATAGCACAGCCAATGGTTGATGGCACGCGCAGAGCCGCTCACGATGCCGCACCAGTTGCACAGCTCGCACTCCACCCCGCCCTTCCAATTCTGCCTCCCCACCTCACTAAGACTGCCTCGCCCCCTCTCATGATGCCTCCCTCTCCGTCTACAGCAGTGCTTGTGGTGCCTCCTACCTGCCCCACGATCCTATGTGTCGACCTCTCCTCCATCATCCACCTTCCATACTCCTCCACCCTTCAAACCTCTTGCTGCATAAGGCCTCCCCCCCCTCTCAGACATTCGAAAAACTTCCCCCCCCTCTCAACGCTGCCCCCCACCGCCGTGCGACGCCCCTACCAAAATTTTTAAATTAATTAACTAAGAAAAACGAACTAACTAACTAACTAATCTAACCCAAGGATTAACCCTATGTAGGTTAGTTTAACTTAGGTTAGGTTAGTTTTAACCTAGGTTAGTTAGTTGCAATTAGGTTAGTCTAACTTCTAGTTAGTTAGACTAACTAAACAGCTAGGTTAGCTTAATTGACCTTCAGTTAGTAGACTAACTCTAGTTAATGGAAGTAGTTAGGCTTGTTAAGGTAACTGTTCAGTTACAATAGCTAAATAGTTAGGATAGTTAGTTTAGTTAGAGTAACTAGACTAGTTAGGTCAACTGAATTAGGTCACTTACTACCCCTCAGTTAGATTTGAAACCCATTCACACCAAACCTTAAGACCAAGCCCCCCCTCATAAAAAAGGTCCAATTTTCCCCTTCTTTAATCCCTCGTAACTCATCTGTTTGAGACCCAAACTAGACACAGTTTGAACCAAGATTTCACACACGGAAACATCATGCTATGGGGCATTTTTCTAGCCTGTTGCACACCATTTTGGCATCTCTAGCACTCGCTCATTCATGCCCCCATGTGGGCCTCGTTTCACACTAATTCGCTCATATCTTTATGCCATGACCTCCGATTAACGATCCATCTACACCGATGCTTGCATGTTGAAGTAGTAGCGCTTCAGTCGGCAGCTCCCATTCATGCTATCGGTTTCTTGAACTTCAGACTCTCTTAGTGGTCTTGGCATTGCTATTGGGACACTGCCACTTGTGTAATTCTTGAAGTACTCCCGCACTTCTCGAAGATCGGCCTCTGATGGTGTTGAACTAGCCTGACATGTGCCATGTGTACTAGGTGCCATAGTTTCATTTACCACTTTGTTAGGCTCTTTTTGACTTTCTTTTTCTGAAGTCTCTTGATCGAGCTTCATCCGCACATGTGGCTTATATTTCTGAAACTTCTTACGTTGGGAACTATGGGGTAACTTTTCCACTGGTAAGGTGTTCCCAAGTAAGGGTTCATTTGCTATGCATACTCCTTCCAGTCCCTCAAGGGACCATTCAAGAGGTGGTGGTTCTGACTTTGAGGGAGCTGGCTTTGCAAGATACAATTCAACGATCCTTGTTTGGACTCGTTCGAATTCATTGAAGTGTTCAGCCTTGGCTTTACTGCGATTTCCTCCAACTTTCTTGCGGGATCGTCTACTGTTATTCAACTTTGGAGGTTCAACTTTTGGGAGCTCGACTGTCATTAGGGCATGCAGAATGGCTAAGTCATTATTAAAGATTTGATCTTCAATTTCAGCATTCTTAGCCTCAGTTTCAAGGTCCCAAGGAAAATCGGAGTCATCATTGGTATGGGTACCTTCTTTAGGCTCATTATCCCACTCGAGGTCAGCCATAAAGAATGACACCTCTAGATTAATTGGTTCTTCATGTATGAGTGGAGGATCTACTTGTAGCACCTTAGCATCTATCTGCGAGAAGATGGGGTCTAATGAATGGTAGTTTCGATGGTTGCAAATGTTTGTATCTAGTTACTGGCATTGCTTTATGAATCTCCTGCTATGGCGTGCTATTGCAGGGGAGCTAATTTGCTTGAGATTATAATTGAAGATGTGTCATGTTTTATAGCTCTTGTCCCCACATTCATCCTGACTGCAATTTTGTGATTTTAGATTTTCAGTCTATCAATTCCCTAGGCATGGAGGACTGATGCTTCCCATAACCAAGGACATCCTAGTAAGATTTGATAGGATTTTTTGGGAAGATCCAAGATTGTGAATTGAACAAAAAAGTGGACTCCTACGACCTTTAGGGACACACCTTTCACTATTCCCAAGGGTTTAGCCCGTGAATCATCGGCAAGGAGTATGTTGAAATTAGCCTTTTGCATTGGGGGGAGGCCCCATTCATCGTAGAGCTCTTTTGATAAGACATTTACACCTGCTCCACCATCCACTATGGCTTGGACTTCATTATATGCCTTATGTATCAAAGGCACAGTAATGTTGCATATGTCATCTCTCTCACCCATCTGCACAGGGATATCTTCGATGTCATTCATAGGTGGAGGGGAATTTGTTGCGAGTTCAATCCGTCCTTTGAAACTCTCCCAGAAATTGGGACGATTTCATAGGAGGATTCTGATGGGAATCGACATAGGGCAACTCAGGATGCTAGAGAGTGCGGCTCCTTCAAGTTGACGTGGTGGTACATTATGTTGTAGAGTCTATTGTTGGAATAGAGGGTGGAGTATAGTATCAATACTTTGTGGGGCCAAGTCATGGATTGGATCTTGAGCTTGTCTCTCAGCCTTAAATTGAGCTTGTTTCTCAACCTCAAATTGAGCTTGTTCCTTTTGTATCCATTGTTGAAGTGCCTGAAAATGAGCCTTCTCCACTTCTGCATTTGGGTATGGAGCTTCTTTTATTTGAGGCTTGGGAGTTGATGTGGATGAGCTTGGCTGCTCATTGCTTGGCGGAGGTGGAGGCACTTGTGCTTTCTTTTTAAGAAGTCACTTTGGTTGGATTGGAATGTTAGGGTCCTTGGTGGCCTCTTTCTGTTGGTGTGTAATTACATTCACAGGTCATGATATAACGCTTGCCAGCCCTAGACTTTGATGGTCCACCCCAATGATGCCGATTAGGACATTAGTCTTAACCTCTATTTGTTGTGGGACCTTATTTTTCATGGGATAATCCATACAGGCATGTCCTATGCCACAATCTCTACAGAGTGGTTGGAAAGTAGCGAGGCTACCACGATGAGGGCACTCTACGATCTGGTGATTTTCTCCACAACCGTAGCACTTGATTGGTGCTCGATATGTGTTGGGATGTACTTGATTTTCATAGACTGGTATTAGTCCCTCTACGCCTTCTACATAGTACATTGGGTACTCTGCTTCATACTCAAATGGCGAGTCTACTTCCTCGGCTTGTAATTGATGTATTGGAACTCCTTGAGGAGTTGGATTTGGCACTCTTGGATATGGTCATGGATTCGGATTCCTGAGTAATTATGGGACTTGTGTCCGAACAGGAACAGGATTTAGCCTCAGAGTTGGGGGCATGGGGGCACTTGTGCAAGTGCCAGTCGCCTGTACACTGGCATGGATGCCGCTTGGTATTGTTGAGGTCGAGGCAGGTTGTTGTGCATGTTGAAGATGCAACTGTTTTCATCATGGCTGTCGACAATGCAAATATGGCACCACAATCTTGGCAGTGTATTTGCTTGTGTAGCGATCCTGGCTCTTAGGACCAGGCACCCATTTGCTATATGATTGGCCATGCAGTGTGGACACCAAACATTTTCTCATCATGGATAAGTCTGAGTTGGTGGCTGAGACAAGTGAAGCTTTTGTTCCATGGTCTACATCATGTCTTCTTTCAGCTTCATGGGGTCATGGCCTATAGGCAATCCTCATTTGATGTTTTGGCAGTGGACTTGGATTTGCCCTTTTTAGAGTGCTTATCTCGTGCACTGGATCTGCCATCATCACTGCTAGTGTCAGAGTCAATCATGCCATCATCGATGTCAATGGTTGCCGCATGAGCAGCACTAAACGTCTCATAACTGCTAATATTTTTAATATCCTTATGGATTTTCTTTCTCAGTCCTGCAATGAACTAGGCTGTGAGATACTTTTCATCAGGGCGTGGGTCACATTTGGTGATTAATCTTTTCATCTTGCCCAGATACGTGCATACATCTTCTTGATGACCTTGTTCAATCTTGCTTAGTTGGAGAGTGGGATCATCTTGTAGTCTTTCCATTTGAAAGCACCTTTTCAATTCTATTTGAAGCAGGTCCCATGTGGCTCACTCTTTCACTAGGAGGTCTAGGTACCATTCAGACGCTTCATCAGTTAAGGCCATGGGAAACCAGGCCACCTTGGTTTCATTGGATTGATCTCCACCTGCTTGGCATGTAGCATCAAAATGTTGGAGGAATCTGGCTGGATCTCCCCTACCATTATATTTGGAAAGTTTCAGTTTTTCTAGGGGGTGCCTGCCTTGATTGTTATTATTTCTATGATTAAAGAAATTGTTAGCCTCCGCATCGAGGTCCATTTCCCCATCATCGTCATTGCGATGATGTCCAGCCATGTTGTGGCATGGTGGAGTCAAAGGGATTTCTTGAGTTTCAGGGAGGGAATCGGGGTAGAGTATTGCCAGAGGTGGTGTTTGTAGCAGAGTTGTATGTAGATTTGGGGAGTGTTGGAGTCGGAGGCATTGGCTGGAGCATAGGCTACATGCAGATTGGGCGAGAGTTGCAAAGGGTGTCTCTTTTTTGCAAGTGCGGGCTTTGTTTGGAGGGTTAGAGTGGTGTTAGTATTGTAGCTACCGTCGTGTTAATAATGTGCCTAAGATTGTCCCATGTGTGTAGAGAAATGAAAAAGATTAGCAGCTATGAAATGTTCAGTGCTACTCATGTGGCAGCCATTGACATTGAGGATGGCATGACCGACTCAGACACTAGCAGTGATGACGCCAGATCTAGTATATGAGATAAGTGCTCAAGAAAAGGTAAATCCAAGTCCCTTGCTGAAACATCAAACGAAGATCCCCTAGAGGCCATGACCATGAAGCTGAAAGAAGACATGATGCAGGCCATGGAACAAAAACTTCACTTGCCTCAGCCGCCAACTCAGACATATCCACGATGAGAAAATGTCTAGTGTCCACACTGCATGGCCAATCATATAGCAAATGAGTGCATGGTACTAAGAGCCAGGATCACTGCATAAGCAAATCCACCACCAAGGTTGTGGTGCCATATTTGCATCATTGGCGGCCATGATGAGAACAGTTGCATCTTCAACATGCACAACAACCCACCTTGACCTCATCAATACCAAGCGGCACCCATGCCAGTATACAGGCAACTAGCACTTGCACAAGCACCCCCACCTTCGAGGCTAAATCCTGTTCCCATTCGGACACAAGTCCTAAAACTACTCAGGAATCCGAATCCATGACCATATCCAAGAGTACCAAATCCAGCTCCTAAGGAAGTTCCAATACATCAATTACAAGCTGAGGAAGTAGACTCGCCATTTGAGTATGAAGTAGAGTACCCAGTGTACTATGTAGAAGGTGCAGAGGGTCTAATACCAGTTTGTGCAAATCAAGTACATCCCAACACATATCAGCACCAATCAAGTGCTACGGTTGTGGAGAAAATCACGAATCACAGAGTGCCCTCATCGTGGTAGCCCAGCTACTTTCCAACCACTCTACAGAGATTGTGGCATAGGACATGCTTGTATGGATTGTCCCATGAAAAATAAGGTCCCAGAACAAATAGAGGTTAAGCCTGACATCCCAATTGGCATCATTGGGGTGGACCATCAAAGTCTGGGTCCTGGCAAGTGTAATATCACAACCTGTAAATGTAATTACATGCCAACAGATAGAGGCCACCAAGGACCCTAACATTCCAATCCAACCAAAGTGACTTCTCAAAAAGAAAGCACAAGTGCCTCCACCTCTACCATGCAATGAGCACTCGAGGTCCTCCACATCAACTCTTGAGCCTCAAATAAAAGAAGCTCCATACCCAAATGCAAAGTGGAGAAGGATCATTTTCAGGCAGTTCAACAATGGGTACAAAACAAACAAGCTCAATCTGAGGCTAAGAAATAAGCTCAAGACCCAATCCATGACTTGGCCCCACAAAGTATTCATACTATACTCGAGCCTCTATTCCAACAACAGACTCCACAACATAATGTACCGCCACATCAACTTGAAGGAGCCACATTCTCTAGCATCCTGAGTTACCTTATGTCAATTCCCATCGGAATCCAAACAAGGATCGTCGAATTGTACCTTGCAAAGCAAGCTCCCTCAAAATTAGAACCACCGCCTCTTGAATGGTCCCCTGAGGGACTAGAAGGAGTATGTGCAGCAAATGAAGCCTTACTTGGCAACACCTTACCAGTGGAAAAGTTACCCCACAGTTCCCAACATAAGAATTTTGAAAATATAAGCCACATGTGCGGATGAAGCTTGATCAAGAGAATTTAGAAAAAGAAAGTCAAAATGAGCCAAACAAATTGGTAAATGACACAATGCGACCCAATACACATGGCACATGTCAAGCTAGTTCAACACCATCAAAGGCCGATCTTCGAGAAGTGCCAAAATACTTCAAGAATTACACAAGTGGTAGTGTGCCAATAGCAATGCCAAGAGCACTAAGAGAATCTGAAGTTCAAGAAACCGATAGCATTGGCGAAACTCCAATCTATGAGGGACCGGCAAAAACATGCACAATAAACCTCGCCCTTGAAGGAGAGGAAGAAAAACTAGTTTTCATTGGGAAACAACTTTGACAAGAAGGTGAAACCAAACTCAAAGCACTCCTAATGGAATACCGTGACTGCCTAGCATGGTCATACAAAGAGATGAAAAAAATTTCACCACACGTGGTAGTAGTACACACGATACCTATAAGGGAAGATGCTAACCCTAAGGTATGTGGACCTTATCGCAAAAATCCTAAGTATGGCACCATGGTTTATGACAAGCTGGAAAAACTCCTAAATGTCAGATTCATCTCAAGATAGAGCACAATGATTGTGTTTCACCCATCATCATTGTGCCTAAATGCAACAAGAAGCTCAGAATATGTGTAAACTTAAAGAATGTGAATGCCACCACAATTAGGGATCACTATCCCCTATCCTTAACAGAAATAGTGTTGGAAAAGGTGGCAGGCTCTGGAAGATATAGTTTCTTGGATGGCTTCAGTGGCTATAACCAAGTGCAAATTGCTCCTAAAGACCAATCAAAAATAGCATTTACTACAGAATGGGGTATTTTTGCATATAGAGTCATGCTATTCGGCCTTTGTAATGCCCCGGCCACATTCTAGCGAGTCATGTTCATAGCTTTCAAGTCATTTCTGAATAAGTTTTTATAGGTGTTTTTGGATGATTTGTGTATCCATTCAAACAAACAAGACCACTTCAAATGTCTTGAAGCAATACTAATCAAATGCAGGGAGTATGGCATCTCCCTAAATCCAACAAAATGCTAGTTCATGGTCACCCATGGAGTTGTTTTGGGACACATTGTCTCTCAACATGGAATTGCAATTGACATGGACAAAATCAAAATCGTCATGGAATTTCCTCCTCCTACAAATTCCAAAGGTGTACAGGTCTTTATGGGACATGCTAGCTACTATAGAAGATTTATATTGCGGTATGCCATGATCACTAGACCACTTTACAAATTATTAGTGGAATTCTTATGGACCGAAGAGTGCGACCAAGTGTTTGAGCTTTAAAGTGGCACCTAATCACAACACCCATCCTTATATCTCCCAATTGGGATATGATTTTCATGCTCATACTGATAAATCCAAGTATGCAATTGGGAGTGTGCTTTATCAACCTGGTGAGCATAAGAAAGACTACCCATTCTACTTCGCAAGTTGACAACTCAATGATGTAGAGATCAACTATACCACCACAGAAAGAGAAGCCCTAGCAATGGTGTATAGTGTAAAGAAATTTCAGCACTATCTACTGGCAAATGATTTTGTATTCTACACCGATGATCAAGAATTACTTTATCTTGTGAACCACCTGTGTACAATAGGAAGAATAACTAGATGGCTCCTCTTGCTTCAAGAATTCAACTTCGAAATAGTGGTCCACAAAGGTGCCAAACACTACATTGCCAATCACATGTCTCGAGTCAAGTCGGGAGAAGAAGCCACTAGAGTAGAAGACGAGTTACCAGATGCCACACTATTTCAAATAGATTCTATTCTAGAATGGTGTGGACATATCATTGGGTACTTGATGGTAGGAAGAGCACCCCCTGAAATGAAAGTAGTAGATGCCAAAAAATTGGTTCTAAAGGTTGCACCCTATCAACTCATTGTAGGACAATTGTGCAAGATGGGCAAGGACTAGATATTAAGAAGATGTGTAATGCCTCATGAGATCATGCCAATCTTGAGTGAAGTCCATGAAGGCATTGCGGGAGGACACTTCCAAGGGGAAGCCACAGCAAGAAAAGTTCTCCTTGTAGGCTACTAGTGGCCAACACTGTGGGCAGATGCCTATGAATATGTAAAAGGCTGTGATGTATGCCAACGGACTACTAAACCACAACACAAAGACTTCAATCCCCTAATAATAGTTGTTGCACAAAAACCATTTGAAAAATGGGGGATTGATTGTGTGGGTCCTATCCATTTAGCAACAAAAGGAACATAGGCACGCTACATCATTGTGGCCACTGATTACTTTACAAAATGGGCTGAAGCTAAAGTAGTCAAAAAGGCAGATGCTAGAAGCATAGCAAGATTCTTATACAAAAATGTGATCACCCGATTCGGATGCCCCATTGAAATTGTGTCGGATAGAGGCATACATTTTGTCAATGAGATAATCCAAGAACTCTTATCTAGCTTCATGGTAATCCATAGAAAAAGCACACCCTACTACCCCCAAGGGAATGTATAGGCCAAATCCACCAACAAAATAATATGCATTATCCTCACCAAGGTAGTAGAACCATAGCATTTTGATTGGGCAGAGAAATTGAATGCAGCCTTTGTTGAGATATCGAGCTCCACTCGTGATATGCCAGGGTGACCGTTGTCCATTTATGTCACCGACTTGTTAGCTACAGATGCGGTTGGTACACCACCCACGAATAATAGCTGGATGACAGCTATCCTTATCTACACTAGTTCGTGGCTCAGTTAGTATGCCACCTTAGTTAGTTGAGTTTGTTTTGAGACCCACATATAGGGTTCTTCTATTTCTTTGTACTAGAGTTCTTTTGGCTTTCACAACTAAGAAGAGGAAAACTGTTTTCAGCCTCCAACTTTGTGTGTATTCCCCCATTGTGCTTGTGAGAAAGCCTCAAGTGAGACTCCTTCTCTCTCTCCCACTATCTTCACATGTAGCTTGGTTGCATAAGCTACTTTATGATATGCATCAGTCTACAGATGGGCCACTTGTCATTTATTGTGACAACATGAGCAGTATACACTTGGAAAATAACCCAGTCTATCATGCTAGAACAAAGCACATTGAGATGCATTATCACTATGTGTAGGAGAAGGTTTTACTAGGTCTTGTTGATCTAGTTTATGTTAGCACAGAGGATCAAGTAGCTGACATTTAACAAAGGCATTGGGTGCAGAGAAGCTGTGCAAGTTCAGAGACCTGCTTGGTGTGCAGGAATTGGGATTGAGCTCGAGGGGGAGTGTTGAGATATCGAGCTCCACTCGTGATATGCCAGGGTGACCATTGTGCATTTAGGTCACCGACTTGTTAGTTGTAGATGCGGTTGGTACGGTGGCCCATGATTAATAGCTGGATGAGAGCTATCCTTATGTACTCTAGTTCGTGGCTCAGTTAGTATGCCACCTTAGTTAGCTGAGTTTGGTTTGCGACCCACATATAGGGTTCTTCTATTTCTTTGTACAAGAGTTCTTTTTGGCTTTCACAACTAAGAAGAGGAAAACTGTTTTTAGCCTCCACCTTTGTGTGTATTCCCCCATTGTGTATGTGAGAAAGCCGCAAGTGAGACTCCTTCCTTCTCTCCCACTATCTTTATAGAATTTCCTTAAGGGAAAAGGCTATTGGGAGTTCATTACTGAAGCTGAACAAGAACCAATTATTCCTAATGTTCCCAATCAACAAGAGTTGCAGGCATTTAAAGGTTGGCATGAGAGAGCCAGAAAAGTTATGTACTAGCTATCTATCAGTATTTCAAATTCTATGATTGTGCATATTCAGGATGCAAGTATGTCAAAGGAGGCATGGGATACTGTGAAAAAAATGTATAGCACAAATACACAAGCCAGGAAAATGCAGCTCAAGCAAGAGTTGCATAATGTGCAGAGAGAAAATATGAGCATCAATGACTACCACATGAAGGTGAAGAAGATTGCAGATGCACTTGCTTCTATTGGGTCGCCAATGGAAGATGATGATTTAGTTTCTGTGACCTTGAATGGTGGTCTAGGAAAGGATTATGCACAATTTTGTACATCCATTGCTGTCCGTGAGAATTTTCCTAATTTTGAGGAGTTGATTACTCTTCTAATTTCTGAAGAGCAGAGGAATGGTGGTGCATCTTCTTCAAGAGGAACTTCAAAAGAAACTATCTTCTACTCAAATGCTGGAAGAGGTAGAGGCATAGGTATAGAGCCGGTCCGATCCATGGCAAAAATTAGAATATGCAGCAAATTCAAGAAAACCAGTCCTATGGAGGAGGACGTGGTAACCTTAGAGACAGGGGGAGCCAAAGAGGCCATGGTGGATGGCAGAGAGGCCAAAATGCAAACAGCAATATTGAATGCTATTATTGTGGTAAAATGGGTCATATGGTTAAAGACTGCTATAAAAATCAGAATGACATCATGACTGGAAAATTGCAGCAAGGCAATTATGCATCCTCTAGTAGACAGGGTGATGATAGAAATGAGCATTTGTTTATGCTGCAGCACATGACCAATTCTGTGACAAGTGCAGAAGAAAGTAATGATGTGTGGTATGTTGACTCAAGTTATTTGAACGTACTCTACATCACAAAAGATAATTACAATTATCTGCAACAACAATTATACTGACTTGAGATAAAATAAAAAAACACTTTGACTTTTGTATCTTCATGGAAAATACACATTCTATAGTCAATTTATGTCCCAGAAGGGTCACTATTCATAAAACCCATATAGCACGTGCAAGCAAGCATGTATTAAAAATACCCCTATTCTTAAATTTTTACATTTTTTCATGTAATTGATTAACCCTCTCTTGCATGTATACATTTTTTCATCTTAAAATTTAGATACCCCTCCATAAATATACACATATAAATTTCACTAAGTCTCTATTTTGTAAATCCCCTCATGTATGTAAACATCATGTAAGTCCCCCTATTTAAAAAATACCCCTTCATGCACTAACGTGCTATGTTACATGTTTATGAGTGACCCCCCTGGGGTTTATGTAGGCCTTAGTAATGTGTTTCTTGATATAGAGACCTTTGTATGCTCAATCTATAGCCAATTGAGAAACTTTCATAACATTCATGCTAGAGAGTTGAGGAGCATTCCTTAAAAGTCTTATTTGGGTTGCATTAAGTTGAGGCACCTAGACATCACTACCATGGGTTGCCTTAGGGTATACACCCTTAGGTTTTGTATTATCACCTATATCCCTCTCTCTTAGTTGATGTGCAAGAGGAAGATTTCTTGTTTTATATGACAAAATATGAAGAGGGGAGATGAGGAGAGAGGCATAGCTAGAGAGCACACCACAAATGACTGACTAATTGTACACTAGATTTAGTTGAAAAAATAGAATATATACAAACCCATTTCGGGTTAGGGTTAGGGGATCTAAACCTTTCCTTTATAGCACTCTATAAAGTTAGTGCTATGCACATATGATCATGTGATGGTGCTATGCACACATGATCACATGATGTTGAGCATGAACTCTCAACACCTTCCCTCAAGATCAACATCATGAAGTAGGCCTTCCCTCAAGATGATGATTCTGGGGAATTGAAGAAGGACTAAGCATTACATTCCATCATACCCCTTTAATCGGAATGTCCTTCCTCTGCATCAGACCAAGAGCTAGTCGGTGTTTCTTAAATAGCTCTTTACCGAGTGGTTTGGTAAAGATGTCTGCAACATTATCTTTGCTATCACAATGCTACAGTGTGATGTCACCAAGTAACACTCTTTCTCTAATGAAGTGCTCTTTGACATCAATGTGCTTTGTCCTAGTGTGATATACTAGATTTTGGCCAATGCTTTGATTGATTATCACTGTATATTGTTGTTGGCTTTGACTCATCAAGGTAATCTATTTTTGACAATAGTCTTCTGAGCCATATAGCCTCACATGCACCTGTAGTGAGTGCTCTATATTCTACTTTAGTCGAAGACAAAGAAATAGTTGGTTGTTTGTTTGACAACCATGATATAGCACCTTGACCAAGGAAAAATGCATATCCCTATGTTGATCTCCTAGTCTCATGATCTCCGGCATAGTCACTGTCACAGTATCCATGCAACTGTGGATGACTTACTCTGTATTCTATCCCAAACTGTCTTGTACCTTTGATGTATCTCAAGACTCTTTTGGTTGCATTCCAGTGAGATTATTTTGGATTTGCCATAAATTGTGCTAGTGAGATTACTGCGCATAACAAATATCTAGCAGTGTGATTGTCAGATATATAAGAGATCCGATGAGTTGCCTATAGTATCTGTCATTGACTGTAGGCTTTTCTGAATCTTTAGTAAGTTTCAAACTTTGTTCCATGGGAGTGGCTGCAATCTTGAAATCTGCCATATGAAACTTCTTCAGGAGACTGTTAACATACTTGAGCTAACTCATGAATGTGCTATCTGAATCTCTCCAGAACTCAATTCCAAGACAATAGCGCATAAGTCCAAGATCTTTCATGTCAAACTCTGTAGATAAGTCTTGTTTCAATTTTCTAATGAAGCTATCCTTGCGTCTTGTCACAATCAGATCATCTATGTACAAAAGCGCAATAGTAATGTCTTCCCCTTCAACTTTGTAGTAGAGAGTATGATCTGCATTGGACTTCATGTATCCCAGATCAGCAAAATACTTGTCGATTCTACTGTACCAACTTCTGGGTGCTTGTTTTAAGCCATAGAGGCTTTTCTTAAGATGGCAAACCTTATTCTCCTTTCCTGGTTCAAATAACCTGCTAGTTGTTGCATGTAGACATCCTCGTCTAGATAACCATTGAGAAATGCATTCTTGACATCGAGCTGATACACATTCCATCTGCTGAGTGTCACTAGTGATATCAAGAACTGTATGGAATCCATCTTTGCCACTGGAGCATAAGTCTCATCATAGTCCTGACCATATTGTTGTGCAAATACTTTTGCAACTAGTCTAGCTTTGTATGTTTGAATACTGCCATCTGGATTGTACTTCACTTTGTATACCCATTTGTTTGCTATGGCCTTCTTTCTTGGTGGAAGGTCGTGAGTAGGTACTAGTCAGGAATTTTGGGCATGGCTTAGATTGGCAGCTTGGGGAAATTCAAAGCATCTTCTCTATGGCGATCTAGTCTACTCTGATCTAGATCTAAACCAATCGTCGATCAATGAAAGAATAGCAAATAATTCCTTTTTTTTGTTCTTTTTAAGTGCTGGGTCAGATGCATCCATGTAGAGGCAAATGTGCGTGAAGGAAGTGGTTTTGTTGGCAAGGCTCAAATGTGAGTATAACTTGCACCGAAATGTGTGTATGATGTGACGAGCGCATAGAGCACAAAAAAACAAGCAACTTTTCTTTTTGGAGCGCCCTCAAATTCTTCCTGGATCAAGAGATACGACTTGATCTAGGTGGAGGGGCAAAAGGAGTGCAAATGGTGCTCAATGATGATGTGTCACTGTGGGTCACATGCAATGATGATGTGGCACTGTGCCTAGCAAGAGGTGTGCCTGAGAAGGCCTGTGCTGAGGTGGCAGAAGTAGTCACATGCAGTGACTATGGAGCACTGTGTGTGCTTGGAGAGGTCAGTGCTGACTAGATAGCTGAGGTGGCACAAATGATGATGTCAACAAGGTGATGTGGCTAGATGATGTGGCACTGATGACGTGGTAGGTGATGTGTCATTGGTGACATAGTAGGTGACATAGCAAATGATGTGTTAGTGATGAGGTGTCCTTGATGATGTGGTAGGTGAGCTGGCAAGGGTGACATGGCAGTCGCATGGGGCTGCTGATGTGTCAAATAAGGGGATAAGGGTGCCACGTGGCTAAACTATGACCACCAACTAAGCCTGGGTTAGTTGTCAGCTAAGCATGGTAAGTGCTTATCTACCACATGGTAGATAAGATGATGTGGCACTCGAGCCACGTGTCTCTAGGAGACACACTGGAATCTTTATGATTCCGACGAAATCTAAAAGGATTCTATCTCCTACGTTGGAGCTTGTGAGCTCTGAGTCGCGGTGCCTATGGCTTTCGAGTTGACTGTTGGAGGCGTCGATGGCTTTCTATTAAGAGGCTGCATGCACAGGGTGAGAGCTTAGGAGCGGGATGTTGTGGCATTGGAGAATGCAATGGAGCAGTTGAAAGGCCGTTGGCTATTGGAGATCTTGATGGAGGAGACTACCTTGTGGAGTGTAGGAGCTTGCTTGTAGAGAGCTATAGCCCGTGGCTGTATGTGCATGGCCCGAGATCAAGAGCACAGGCTTTTCCAGTGAGTCGTGTTGGAGGCTGCAGTGCTTGCAGAGTCTAGGTAGTTGAGGAAGTCCCGATTGGCGGAGCTACGTGATGGCTCATTTGGAGGTTGAATGGCTTGAAGTAGAGAGCGGATCATTGCTAGACTATGGCATCGCTGTTCGGGCTGCTGCTATGTTAGGATCTTGCATTGAAGCTGCTCGTTGGTGCTAAAGATCGTTGATGCAGAAGGATCATGCAGTGCTCAGCTAGAGCCTCGTTACGAAATAGTCTCAGGTTTTTCCTCTGTTGTGCCTTAGCTTGCGGGTCATTCGAGTGGGAGGCTAGTGGGAGGCTAAAGGAGTCCTAGTGGGAGGCTATGGATTTGAGGCCATTTGCTGAGACTATGCAGCCGGTCGCTTAGCACATTGCTGGAGAAGAAGCCAAGGCTTTGGATGCTTTGTGTGGAGGCCATCTCAGCCGCCGTGGAGAGGTTGATGGAGAGCACTAGAGGCACTTGAAGAGTTGTTTGGATAGTTCGCACGCATCGATTTTGTTGGGGAGGCTACTCTTTGCAAGCATGAATGACCTTGTTTGTTGAAATGCTCTCTCTCAAAACAAATCTTTCTCTCAAAAGAATGAGGAAAATCACTCTCAAGAATAACATACCTCTCTCTCTCTCAATAGGACAGAATTCCTCGCAATGAAATGAACAAAAATCTCTCAATCCTCGGAAAGGAATCACTCAATGTCACATAGATGGAAATTTCTCTATCACTCAATGGAAGTGAAAGAACACTCAATCTCTCTCGATCTCTCAATCTCTCAATCACTCTCACAAGAAGGATGGCGCCTCAGTGGAAGGCAAAACCATGCTCTAATACCATGACAAAATATGAAGAAGGGAGAGGAGAAGAGTGGAGATGAGGAGAGACGGCACAGCTAGAGAGCACACCACAAATGTGACTAACTATACACTAGATTTAGTTGAAAAAATAGAATATATACAAACCCATTTAGGGTTAGGGTTATGGGATCTAACCCTTTCCTTTATAGCACTCTATAAGGTTAGTGATATGCACATATGATCACGTGATGGCGCTATGCACACATGATCACATGATGTTGAGCATGCACTCTCAACATTATATTCCATTCTTGACCATGCATGATTTTCCTCCATCCCATTCTCATAGGCCTGCGAGGCCTCCTGCAAACCTTAATACCTCTCTCTCTCTCTCTCTCTCTCTCTCTCGTTGTACAGCTCATCGTCTTTACCTCCGTATAGCAGTACAGCTCATTGTCGGTATCTCTCCCCATCCGTACCTCTATACAATACAGCTCATCATCATATGTGCTTCTGTATAGTAAAGGTCATCGTCGCCCATGTAGCTCATTGTTTGTACCTCCATAATTCCATACAGTAGTACAGCTCGTCTCGTGTACTCTCTGTTGCCCATACAACTCGTCCTCCATAGAGCTTTGTTGTACAATGCAGCAAAGTAGCAGCAAGGTTGAGATCACTCCAAGCTGAGCTAAGCTGAGCCCTTGGCTCAGCTTGGGGTTTAGCTTCAGCAAAAGGGCTTATCAAAGTCTGCACAAGCCACTATGGAATTCCCCAAGATGAAGACTTTTACCATACACCGAAACGTGCCATTCTCCAAATTATGACATGGATAATGCCTATAATCTTATTGGGAGAATGAAAATAGTGCAATTTCCACGGCTCCAATAGATTTGTAGAAAGCACCCAGATCCAAACTTTGATAGGATAGTTAATACTATACAATTTTTAATCTTTATAATGCTTTCAACTAACATAGATTCAAGAAAGGAGCATAACAATATTAGCATTTCTACATAACCTCAAAGAGAGAATGGCACTCGAATGGCACTAGTGCCATTCTCCATATGATGTCACATAGAATGCCAATAGTACCTCTTATCTATAACCCCACATAGGGAGAATGACAAGTTCTATTCCCCATGTCATTAGATCACACAATTTCATCATACCACATGTTTAATCTCTTTAATATAATGAGAGTCTGTGCAATCAAGAAAAACCATAAAAGTCATATTATTATATTGCGAAAATTCTTTTGAACCTGTATACACAAGAAATATATGAGTAGCTAAAGACCTTCTTGCTCCAAATCCTCCAATGTAATATTTGGGATAGCTTTGAGTTCTGCTTCACTGAGTTCTGCTTCAGTTAAAGGTCACAAGTCTTCAATGTGATGCTCACCCTCTTTAATTCCTTCATATATAGGTGAATCGGCTCTATGTGTCTCGAGAGGCCTCTAAATGCTAGACCAAATCTTAATACGGGGATTATCTGATGCATGTGCCGCACACATAGCCTCAACCTTTATCACCTGTTGGGATGTCTTCACTAGTACGATCACTTTTCTATTGCTTGACAATACCTATAATGCCACACCTCCATTAGTAAAGACATCATCAAAAAATTCATGTTACCTGCTACAATAGCACCTGATGCACTCCTTGATGATGCCATGCTTCACAATTGCCTCTTTTTCGTACTCATCGTCCTCATTAGAATAAAGAATATTGTCCTCAATTATTGTGTATGGACTTGTATTCTCTAATGGGTGCTCAAATACATCAAACCCATCATGTGAGATTACAAATGACAAAAAAAAGGTCTCAGACAAACACTTTTGTGCACTCTCCGATTCATGTATAAAACCCACAAACCTTCTATGCCAAAATCAAGCCTCTACCATTGCTTCCTTGAGATTTATCATCTTTGTCATTGTAAAAAATGATAGCAATACATACTGTGACGGAGTGGGTCTCCATCAAACCACAAGTTGATTGGAAGTTATCCCTTGGAGTGATGTGTTAGAAACTTCTCTCCATCTCCATGTTCACCTAAATAACTATCCAAGGAAAACAAGACTGTGATGTAGACTTGTTACTCTCTATTGAACTAATCACCCAATCAACATAGATTGATGCAGTCAGGTGTGGACTTACCAACTTGCAGCTTCTCTCTAACCCATGACTCACATGAACCCTTGAATCTTTGATAAACAATTGAATCAATTTTGAAGTAAGTTGGAAGGGTGTCCCATGTTTGATGTTGGGGCGAAGGGTGGAGTAAGTTGAACTCCTTGATGAGTGCTTCTTTTAGTGCTCTATATGCTTAATCTCTGTCGCCCATTGAGACATTTCAATGGAGTCCCTATCTTTGCTTGACTTGACCAAGACAATTTCTTTAGACTCAATATGTGTTTGAAGTGCACATACGTCATCGTCTTCCAATCCTAGTAGACACCTCATGTATGTTATTGTGGTATTTTTACCCTCAAGATCACCCTAGTTCACCAAGGTCAAAATCCTAATCCATTGTTTGTAGATGTCATCATCATATGTGACCATGTGTGTGTCCTTGGTAGCAAAGTTCACACCCATCGACACGCGTGCGACTCCTACAAAATTCTGAAAAAAGACCAAAATCATCTTTGACACTCTTCTAATCCAAATCATTCTTAGGCATTCTTTTAATCCAAATCATCTTAGACATTCTTCTAATTCAAATCATGTAATATAGATAAGAATGGCACTAGTGCCATTCTCCCATTACCATGTCAAAAACATGACATGGTAACAAGAAGAATGGCACTAGTTTCATTCTCACATCAGGGAATTGGCACTACTATCACTTCTTCTACAAAGCCATAAACATTCTTGAAATAAATAATGCATAGAAAACAAAGTTTATTTTTCACATCCCAACTTTGTCAATCTTTATGCCCTTTGACAAGGCCTTGGGCTGGTTTTTTTGGTCGTCCAAATGCAACCCCATTGCACCCTTAGGCATTGCAAGATATTGATATATGGCTGATTTTTCAAAATGGTATGTGCCTCCATGTTGGCCATTAATTACAACTTGCTTCAACTTGTGCATTGACAAAAATTCTTGCCTTCCTCCATGTATAGAAAACTTTTTATTGATTGAAGGCTTCTCCACGTGTTTTAGTTGAAAACATCCTTGCAGCATAAATCAAATGCTGCCTTGCGAGAATCCAATAATTATACTCCTTTAACTTTTCCACCTTTATCTCTTCCTTGTGCATAGGTATTTGTGCATGTGTGGTAAGGCATAAGATATGCAAATGTTGGAGGAGGTCGTGCATTCATTGCAAAACTCTTGACCAAGTCATTGACATAGCTGAGGGTCAATGTATTGTACACATATTGGCTTGGTTCTCTAAGGCAATTCATCACTAGGATCAAAACCTCAAACTCCATACCAAATGGGAAGTACTCTGCATACTCCATCAAACCTAGCATACTTGTGCCCTTCCTTTCCAATTTCTGTTGTAGTGCCTTAAAGTCAACATCTACCTGGATTTTCTTATACGGTATGAAAGTTGCTTCAAATGACTTCTCACCATGTCCTATTATGTGTGCCTCACCACTCCTTGTTGCATCCACTCCACTGCCTGCTCCATTAGTGTTGTTCCCATACCTCCCTATTTTCCTCCTAAAGTTGCCTCTTTATCTTTAGCTTTTCATCCAGTTTATCCCCCCCAATGTTTGTTGTTCCATCTGAGCTTATTTACTTCTCACCTGTTGTTTCCTCCTCACCGATCTCTTTAGCCTTCTCTTTCACTGTGTTCTGAGACACTTGAGAGCTTGATCCCTCAACATCACTTTTCTTGGTTCTTTGAAAAACTTTTCTATTCTTTTTCTTATCTTGCTTTATAGCTTTTGTTACCAAATCAATGCCTTCTAATATCTATTGGCTAGTATGATTTTTGGCTCATTATTCCAACACCTAGTTATCATTGTGTCCTCTCCACCATAGTAGCATTCATCCTCGCATGATAAAAACAAGAAGGATCCAACTAATACACATTGCCACACAATGTATGAATTTTGAGACAAGGAACATTATCTTTCTTGGTATCCTCCACCTCCTTAACTTGTCCAACATCTTCAAATTTTGTTCCTTGGATGTTCACAAAACAATGTGCTTTATGGATTTTTTAGAGTTCGTTATTGTATATATCTAAATACCATCCTCTTCCAGAACTAACTCCCTCATAAACTGACACCTCTTGAACCTTTCTCTTTCCCTCGCTAGCCATTCTTGCAATCTTCTATTAACAAAAGAACCAAGGGAAACTACATTAAGAAAATGAACAATCCAAATGAATAGAACAACAAAGAAATGTACAATAGAAAATCATAAATGTATAGGAAATATTACAACCACAATGAAACTTCTATTAACAAAGTAACCCATGCAAATAAATTTTATATATGCATTATGAAAAACTACACCCACACTGCAAGCAAATTTAAACATTATCAAATTTAATATGGTCATAATAAAGAATGGTATTCGTGCCATTCTCAAACAATTATATGATGTTGTGAATAGTGACACTAATGCCATTAAACACATGGATTGTGAGTTTGTGGAGAATGGGACTAGAGCTATCCTCCGTGAGAGTTTGGGGATAATGCCACTGTTGCCATCCTCCATGATGTTGAGGAGAATGGCACAAGTGCCATTCATCACATGGATTGTAGAGAATGGCACCAGCGCCATTCTCGTGATGTGAAGGTTATCACATGAGAGTTTTCTCATTTGACCTTCTAGACAATGGCATTAATTCCAATTTCTATGTGAGTATGTGTAGAATGGAATTGGTGCCATGTATTACATGGATTGCACAATATAGCACTGGTGCCACTCTCTAGATGTCAAGGTTGTCACGGGTCATGGTTGGGAGATTGGCACAAGTGCCATTGTCTTGACCACCATATGATTATATTGAGAATGGCACTAGTGCCATTAATCACAAGGATTGAGGAGGACCAGTGCCATTATCCATTCTCTAGGTGACCAAGTACTTATCGGATGGGTGTGACTCTTTGAGAACATTTCAATATCACCTATGTTGAGGTATAGGAAAAGTATTGTGCCCATCCGATATGCTTTGCATGGTCGATCGAGCATTAAATACCATTTTTGCCCTAGTGTCATGCACATCCGTAAAAAAACACGCTGCTAGGTGTGTTCTCCGATCAAGCACTTATGTGATGGGGATGCCACTTTGCATGTAAGTCAATTCCACCTAGTCAAAAGTGTGTGCAAAGTATCGTGCCCATCGGATATGCTTTGCATTGTCGATCAAGCATAAAATACCGTTTTTGCCTTAGTTACATGCACAACCATGAAAAAACACGGTCCTAAGTGTGTTTAATTAAACAAGTACTTATCGGATGGGGGCTCCACTTTGCACACAAGTCCGTTTCAACTAGGTTGAGGTGTGTGCAAAGTATTGTCACCATCGGATATGCTCTGCATGGTCGATCATGCATTGTACACCATTTTTTCCCTAGTGATATGGACATCCGCAAAAAAACATGCCCTTAGGTGTGTTATCTGACCAAGTACTTATCGGATGGGTGTGCCTCTTTGAGAACAAATTTTTTTGATTAATTCTTTTTCTAGATTTTTTTTTTAAATTTGAAGAGAGAGAAAGGTTCAGGGGAGGAGAACAAGAGGATGGAGGGGCTGGAGGGAAGGGAGGAGGAAGGGAGGGAGAGGGTGCAGCTAAGTAGAGGGAGGAAAGGAGGAGGGAGGGGGGGGGGGGAAGGGGGGGACTGGGTCTCCCATGGAGGGGGGAAGGGGGGAGGGGAGGGGGGGCTGGCGGCGGGGAGGGGGGAAGGGGGGGGAGAGGGAAGGGGGTGGGAGGGGCTGGTGGCCTTCAGGGGAGGCGGAGGGAGGAGGGATGGGGAAAAGGGGGGGGGCTCAGGGAAGTGCTGAGAGGGGGACCGCCAGCTCGCTGGCGGGGAGGGGGGTGGGGTGGGGGGGAAGGGGGTGGGAGGGGTGAAGGGGTGGAGGGTTGAGAGGGGGTGCAGGGGGGGTTGGGGGGCTGGCGGCCACGGCCGTTAGCTCGGGGGCGGGGAGGGGGGTGGGTGGGGGGGCAGGGGTGGGAGGGGTGAAGGGGGTGGGAAGGGCTGAGAGGGGGGGGGCTGGCGCCTGGGGGGCTGGCGGTCGCGGCCGCCAGCCCGGGGGAAGGGGGGGTGGGGAAGAGGGGGGGAGGGCTGAGAGGGGGGGGGCTGGGGGTCGCAAAGGGGGGGGTGGGGAAGAGGGGGGGGAGGGCTGAGAGGGGGGGGTTGGCGACCGCGGCCCCAGGGGGGCTAGGGGGTCACGAAGGGGGGGTGGGGAAGAGGGGGAGGCCCGAGAGAAGGGGGGAGGGGGGGGGAGAGGGGGCAGGGAAGGGGGGTGGCGGGGGTGAAGGGGGGGAGGGGGGTGCGAGGGGGGGTGCGAGAGGGGGGGGCTGGGGGCCGCGAAGGGGGGTGGGAAAGAGGGGTAGGAGAGGGGGGGCTGGCAGTCGCAGCCGCCAGCCCGAGGGCCGTGAAGGGGGGTGGGGAAGGGGAGGGGAGGGCTGAGAGGGGGGGGCTGCAGCCGCGAAGGGGAAGAGGGGTGCGAGAGGGGGCAACTGGCGGCCACAGCCGCCAGCCCGGGGGCTGCGAAGGGAGGGTGGGGAAGAGGGGGGCAGCTGAGAGGGGGGGAGGGATGGCGACCACCAGCCCAGGGAAGGGGGGAGGGGGGGGAGAGGGGGCGGGGAAGGGGGGTGGCGGGGGTGAAGGGGGGGAGGGGGGTGCGAGAGGGGGGGCTGGGGGGCTGCGAAGGGGGGGTGGGGAAGATGGGGGGGGAGGGCTGAAAGGGGGTGGTGGCCGGGGGCTACGAAGGGGGGGTGGGGAAGGGGGGGGGGAGGGCTGAAAGGGGGTAGGGGGGGAAAGGGGGTAGGGGAGGAAGGGGGGGGGGGGCTAGCGGCCATGGCCACCAACCCTGGGGAAGGGGGAAGGGGGTGTGGAGGGGTAAGGGGTTGGGACGGGGATGGGGGAAAGGGGGTGGGATGGGGTGGGGGGGAAAGGGAAAAGGGGGGGGCAGAGGGGGAAGGGGAGGGGGGGAGCGGGAGGGGAGGGGTCGACGAGGGGAGGGGTTTTGGCAGCGGAGGGAGGGGAGGGGAGGGGAGGGGACGAGGGGAGGGCGGGGGGTCGAGGGAGGGAGGAGTTTTGGCGACGGAGGGGAAGGGGAGAGGGCAAGGGAGGGGAGGGGAAGGGGGGAGGGCGGGGGTCGAGGGAGGGAGGGAGGGAGGGAGAGGAAGGAGAGAGAGGAGAGAGAGAGGGAGAGGAGAGGAGGGAACAGAAGGAGAGAGAGGGGAGAGGAGGATTTGACTTACTATCACGAGCAAGAGTGACAAATAAGATTTGACTTACGAGAAGAATGAAAAGGACTTACGAGAAGAATGAAAAGGACTTATGAGAAGAAAGTATCGAGAAGAATGTTGAAGAAAGTATCAAAAAGAATGTTGAACACAAATTTGGATTCAAAAGCAACATACGAGAAGAAAGTATGAGAAGAATGTTGAACACAAATTTGAATTCAAATTTATAATGAATTCAAATTTCCCTCTCTTTTTTGAAAATTCAAATTTATGCGTGGGCTAGTTTTTCTTATATATACTTTTCTTTCCATTCATTCATTTTAACTCTCTCCTCATTTCATTGAAGCAACCAAGAGCGGAAGAGAAAGGATAAGCGGAGCCTTACTTTTTTCACTTTTTCCAGGTACTTGCATTCTTTTTCATTCGTCTTGTAATTCTTTTTCTTTACTTACAATTCTTTTTCAATTAGTTTCTTGTTAAAGTTTTTTAGTTCTATTTCTTAAAATTCGTCTTGTAATTCTTTTTCTTTACTTATAATTCTTTTTCAATTAGTTTATTGTTAAAGTTTTTGAGGAGGGGGGTCTTTTAGAAGGCATCACAATTCTTTTTAAATTAGTTTCTTATTTGAGTTTTTGAGTTCTGTTTTAATTAGTTTTTTATTTATATTTGAGTTTGTAAATTTGAGAAATGAGAGAATAGGGAGGGAGAGAAAGAGAGAGGAGAGAGGAGAGAGGGAAAGAGAGAAATTAAGAGAGAGAAGAGGGGCTCTTCGCAGCTGTGGCTGCCAAGAGAGAGGGAGGGAGGGAGAGAGAGAGAGAGATTCACAGAGAGAAGAGGGGCTCCTTAAATGAGAGAGAAGACTAGGGAGGGAAAGAAAGAGAGAGGAGAGAGGGTGAGAGAGATTAAGAGAGAGAAGAGGGTCTCTTGGGGGCCGTGGCTTGAGGGAGGGAGAGAGTAGGGAGAGAGAGAGAAAGAGAGAGAGAGGGAGAGAGAGAAAGAGAGAGAGAGGGAAAGAGAGAGAGGGAGAGAGAGAGAAAGAGAGAGAGGGAGAGAGAGGGATTAAATTAGTTTCTTATTTGAGTTTTTGAGTTCTATTTTAATTAGTTTTTTTTTATATTTGAGTTTGTAAATTTGAGAAATGAGAGAATACGGAGGGAGAGAAAGAGAGAGGAGAGAGGAGAGAGGGAAAGAGAGAAATTAAGAGGAGAGAAGAGGGGCTCTTGGCAGCTGTGGCCGCCAAGAGAGAGGGAGAGAGGGAGAGAGAGAGAGAGAGATTCACAGAGAGAAGAGGGGCTCCTTAAATGAGAGAGAAGAGTAGGGAGGGAAAGAAAGAGAGAGGAGAGAGGGGGAGAAAGATAAAGAGAGAGAAGAGGGTCTCTTGGGGGCCGTGGCTACTTGAGGGAGGGAGAGAGTAGGGAGAGAGAGGGAGAGAGAGAGAAAGAGAGAGAGGAAAGAGAGAGAAAGAGAGAGAGAGGGAAAGAGAGAGAGGGAGAGAGAGAAAGAGAGAGAGGGAGAGAGAGGGAGAGAGAGAGATGTTTATCAGAATGAAACGTGGTGAGAGGAGAGAGGGAAAGAGAGAGAGAGAGAGAGAAGAGAAGAGGGAGAATTAGGGAGAGAGAAAGAGAGAGAGGGAGAGAGAGAGAGAGAGAGAGAGAGAGAGAGAGAGAAAGAGAGAGAGAGAGAGAGAAAGAGAGAGAGGGAGAGAGAGGGAGGAATGAAACTTCTGTGCTAGAGGGAGGGAGAGGGAGAGAGAGAATAAGTGGGATGAGGATAGAGAGGAAAACACATAAGAGTTGTCAGAGAGAGAGAGAGAGATTAAGAGAGAGAATGAGGTGTCTTGACTATGGCTACAGAGAGATTTAGGAGTCGAGAGAGAGCGAGAGAGAAGTAAAGAGAGTTTTATATATTTACATGTTTTATATTATACTTTTAAAAAATGATAAAAGAGTGAATTTATGGTTTGTTTTGAAGGTGAGATAATATTTTTATATATATTCATCTTTTAAATTGAAAAATGTTAACTTTTCTTTAGATACTTGTTCTTCATTTATCTCATATGCAGGTTTAGCCTCTACATCACAACCCCTTCTTTTGCATATTTAAGCCTCTTAAACCCCAGCACATTAAAATGAACACAAAAAAAGAAATTATTTATTGCTTTTCTTCGCTTCAACGGTTGGTTTAGCATAGTTTAGCATAGATTAGATTGCCTTAGAGGAGAGACAATTCTCCAAGTTGCCAATCGAAGCCATGCTCAATTTTTTCTAACTAGTTCCTAATCATTGTCAGTCCCTTCACTCACATGCGGTTTAACACTCATAACATGCTATTAAATAAGAACTTTTACCATTTACCAAGAAGTTTATCAGTGGGTAGATTGCATGAGCAAATATCAGTGGACAGATTACATATATCAGTGAACAGAGTACATGTCATGGGACATATCGGAGCTTGATGATTATTGGTTATTTTTATTGCATTTGTATAAATATTTAAGCTCCTTTATTGTCATAAAAACCCTTGTAAAGCCTTCTATGCTCTTTTTTACATTTATTGTCATATGAAGCTCCTTGTAATAAACCCGACCATCCCGACCATTCACTATTTAACGAGTATCAGTGGGATGCATAAGTGGATATCATGTGGGCTACATAAGTGGATATCAGTGGAACAGTTTTTAGTGGATAGATTGCATCAGTTGGGTATCAGTGCATAGATATCAATGGATGGACAGATTACATGTCATCATGAAGATTGAAGCTTTATGACTAGAGGGCAAATCAATGGATGGACAGATTACATGTCTTCATGAAGATTGAAGCTTTATCACTAGATGACATTTTATATTACTTGTAAAGCTTTATTGGCTAATTTTTTTACATTTGTACAAATATTTAAGCCTTGTAAAGCCTTTTCCATCCATGAGATATTGAGAGATTTCCGTTAATCTCCTTCCATTCGATTCATTGTTTCTTGAGAGATTTTCTCTGTGAAAATTCCATTCATTTCATTAGAGCTTTTCCATCCATGGATGTTCATTGTGGAGAGATTTCTACTCGGGGGAAGAGAGTTGTCTTCTTTGTTCATTGAGAGACTCCATTTTTGTCATTAGTAGAGCTTTAGTAGAGCTTCGACTCCTTAGAGATCTCATTGCCTTGAGAGAGTGTTATGTGTTTTATGCACAAACTCTAGAGCTATGTTGTGAGCAAAGAATTTTGCAAGAGATGAGAACACTGTTTTTGGCTACTACAGAACAAACTCACGAAAATTCCCTCGGTAGTCCAAGCTCCTCCTAGCCCATCAACCAGTTGTGCCAGCTCCTTGTGAAGATTGTGGGAGAGAGGGAAGGAGTCTCACTTGCGGCTTTCTCACATGCACAATGGGGGAATACACACAAAGGTGGAGGCTGAAAACAGTTTTCCTCTTCTTAGTTGTGAAAGCCAAAAGAACACAAGTACAAAGAAATAGAAGAACCCTATATGTGGGTCTCAAAACCAAACTCAACTAACTAAGGTGGCATACTAACTGAGCCACGAACTAGTGTAGATAAGGATAGCTGTCATCCAGCTATTATTCGTGGGCGATGTACCAACTGCATCTCCAGCTAACAAGTTGGTGACATAAGTACACAACGGTCACCCTGGCATATCTCGAGTGGAGCTCGATATCTCAACACTCCTAAGGCGACCCTAGCCTGTCCTTCCAACTGCACTGCTCTACCAACAGCTCACAGCTTCTCCTCGACAGAGATCCAAATGACGGCTCCAACGCTCCTCATGTCCTGAATTCTTCTTCGACTAACTTGTAGCTCAACACCTTATGCTCGTAGCCGGGTACTCAAAAATTGCTACTCCAAGTAGTAGCGACGCCACAACAGCAAGGCTCCTACACCGCCGTGACTAGCAATGCCTCCCACACTCACTTCATGTGACCACTCCTACCACCTCAGCACAACTCCACTGGCACACCTCTTGCTAGGCATAGTGCCACATCATCACTACATGTGACCCACAGTGACACATCATCATTGAGCACCATTTGCACTCCTTTTGCCCCTCCACATAGATCAAGTTGTATCGCTTGATCCAGGAAGAATTTGAGGGCACTCCAAAAAGAAAAGTCACTTGTTTTTTTGTGCTCTATGCACTCGTCACATCATGCACACATTTTGGCGCAAGTTACGCTCACATTTGAGCCTCACCAACAAAACCACTTCCTTCATGCACATTCACCTCTACATCGATGCATCTGACCTAGCACTTAGAAAGAACAAAATAAAAGGAATTATTTGCTATTCTTTCATCGATTGATGGTTGGTATAGATCTAGATCAGAGTAGACTACATCGCCATAGAGGGGAAATTCCCTAGTACCTACTCGGAGTCAGTCCATACGCTCACATATGGTTTCACATCATTACATTACCTGAAACCTTACGTTCATCAGTTCAGTGAGCAGACTTCAGAGTACAAAGGCATTGTAGATTGTTTCAATGGGCAGATAGCATTTGATTTCACACACACATGCCACTATTGTAAAGCTTATTTGGCTATCTCACGACATCGTGCACATCATTTCAGCCTTGTAAAGCCTCTTGGCTATTCCCGGCACCATTGCCACAAGCCTTGTAATACATATCAAATTTTATATATTGCAGTTCTATCTTCATCGATAGGTTGGAGATTTCACTTGGCATAGTCAGTGTATTTGCAGTTGATTCATACAGAGATTTTCACGACACTTTTGAGTACATTTCTTGCACCATGTCTATGACTAGCAACCTCAATCTGGAGGCATCTGTGAAGTTAGACAACTCCAATTACGGTACATGGAAATACCGAATGGAGACCATTCTTGTACTTCAGGACAAATGGGAGTATGTCGATGGGTCTACACCTAGACCATTGGCCAATCTAGCCTCAAGTAGCACTACGCCATCTATTGCCAGAGCACTAGCAATGGGATCTACAATGGCATCTACAGCTACACAAATAGTTTTCGCACTAGTAGCAGATCCTGCCATTGCCCGAGCTCAAGCAGAATGGGATAAGAAAGACAAGTATGCCTATCACTTGATCAAGCAGAATGTGCAAGATGTCATGCTAGGACATCTCAACACAGTCAAGACATCAAAAGAAGCATGGGATATGTTCGCAACTCTCTATGAGTCCAAGAACACATCCAAGATTCTCACCCTGAGAAACTAGATCAACCAGAGTTTCCGCAACAACAGTGAAACCGGTCATGCTTATGTACTCCACATAAAAGACTACAACAATCAACTTGCAGCAAAAACAGGAGAGACTATGGACCCCGCACAAATAGTTCAAGTTATTTTGAATGGACTAGGAGAGGGATACGAGAATCTAGTCTAGAGTATTGCCATTCAATGGCAAATTTCGACACTGGAAGAACTTCAATCACTTGGTGAAGAACTCAAGACTCAGGCCATTCAAGCATGTAAAGGTCATTCTAATGATCAGGAATTCACAGCTTCAGACAGAAGTAGAAGCAAAGACAGAGGCAGAGGTAGATCATATTAGAAAAGTGGTCATCATCAACAACAAAATCAAAGTCAGCATCAACATCAGCATCAGCATCATCCTTAGCAACATCAGAATCAGCAAAGAGGAAATCATTCCAATCGAGGAAGATTCCAAGGACGAGGGAATGCATCCACCAACGTGTCAAACATTCAGTGCAACTACTGTCACAAGTTTGGACACTATGAAAGAGATTGCCGCAAGAAGCAGTATGACCAAGGTGGTCAATCCAGTAGTAATCAAGGGAATTTCGGAGGTAGAGGAAATCATTGTGCTGGACATTCTAGTCATAGTCATTTTGCAAATGAACATGGAAATATGTTTCTTGCAAGCGAGAAAATGCATCAAACTGATATAGTGTACTCAGACATAGATTTCAATCCCAAAGAGGATTTCAGCTATCAAGTCGACCAAGTGGAACAGGATCCTTAGTACATCGACAGTGGTGCATCATCTCACATGACAAATCATCAGGAATAGTTCACAGAGATGAAACCATTAGAAGGTCAGAAAAATGTCATCTACACAATAGACAATACACCAAATCCAGTTCAAGGGATAGGCGTTATCCCTATGAACAATTTCACTGGTACAAAAGGATTAGTGAAAGATGTGCTCTATATTTTGAAGCTCAGCAAGAACCTTTTATCAGTACGTCAAATGACGAAACACAATTACAAAGTCATCTTCGATGGTGATGAATGCACTATCAGAGATCAATCCAAAAGATGTCAGCTAGTAGCAAAAGGTGTCAAGGAAGGACGCTTATGTAGAATGCTAGCTATAGTACTAGATAAGCATGCCATGTCATCTCAACCACAACAGATGCCACTATCTGCAAAATGGCACAAGAGATATGGTCATGTCAATTTCAAGTACTTGTTAGACCTCAGGAATCAGAATATGGCAATTGGGATTCCAAAGCTATAGTTTCTTGGAAAAGTTTGTGAAGCATGCTGCTTCAGCAAACAAAAGTGAACCAACTTTGTCAGAAGTACCTCTCGTGCACGTGGTATTCTTGATTTGATTCATACAGATGTATGGGGTTATGCCCAGACCCGCAGCATCAATGGTTAACTTTACTACTTGACTTTCATCGACGACTACAGATATTATTGGGTCTACTTTTTGAAAGAGAAATCTAAAGTGTTTTCCAGATTTCAAGAATTCAAAGCCATGGTAGAAAACCAGACAAGCAGAAAGATCAAAGTCATGAGATCAGATAGAGGAGGTGAATACATGTCTCAGCATTCATGAACTTTTGCAAAAATCACGACATTCGAAGACAATTCACATGTGCAGATACTCCTCAACAGAATGCAAGAGCTGAAAGGAAGAATGGGACTTTAGCAGACAGTGCTAGAGCAATGCTTAGTGAAAAGCATCTTCCAAATTAGGATTGGGCAGAAGCAATAGCTACAGCAAACTACTTGCTTAATCAGCTTCCTATCGAACCGATACAGGGTATGACTCCTTATGAAGCATTCACTAGACACAAGCCACACATTGGGCATCTCTGCATATTTGGTTGCATAGCATGTGCCCACATACATGATGATCATTGCAAAAAATTGGATGCGAAGTCATGCAAATGTATCATGGATGGCTACAGTTAAGAAAGAAAAGCATACAAATTGTATCATCCCATCAACTGCAAAGTCATTATCTCCAGAGATGTAATCTTCGATGAGGAATCAGAATGGAAAACCTCACCTACACAGGAGATAGAAGCATCGACTTCATAGTCATCTACAAGAAAAGGTTAATGAAGAAGAGCAAGAATTGCCAGCAACACCCCAAGCAGAGCCACGACAGCTCAAACAGTCTACTAGGGAAAGTAGACCTCTAGCTAGATTAACATATGCTCAGAAAGGCAAAGCAATTCAGGTTGAAACCACCAATTATGCTCTTATGACTACCATCATGGCTACAAAAGAGCCAGTGTACTTTGAAGACGTAGTAAACAAGCCAGAATGGCAAACTGCTATGAATGAAGAAATGGATGCTTTGTATAAGAATAATACTTGGGAATTATGCGACCTTCCACAAGGAAAGAAGGCCATAGCAAACAAATGGGTATACAAAGTGAAATACAATGCAGATGGCAGTATTCAAAGATACAAAGCCAGACTAGTAGTGTTGTGTCTCTATTCGCATTCTCTATATTTATTCTGTTGATATAATGCATAGCATTTTATCTCTATTTTTTATAGCAGTGGAGTTATGATGCTACAGTGACACTGAAGTGCTGAAATGCCAAATGCCAAGAGATTGAGCTAGTGTCAGATGTGTGAATGTGTACACCGATGATAGATCTGATGGGACTGATGTCGATGGGAACTAATCTAAAAATGTGGCAATGGCGTACTTGGCTTGGTGGACTTTGATCTCCTCTATGGTGGTGCTAGACTACACATCAAAGTGCAAAATGTAGGAGAAGAATTTTATCTTAATTCATTTTAAGTGCTAGGTATGCTGCAATGGTACAAGAGGTGATTCCAATGAAGAGGATTTGATGATTTTGAGGCCAATGATGACATGGCATGATACATGTACCTACTGACATGGTAGGATATGCTTACATGGCAATGGTGTGATGTGGCAATCTAATTCAATGATGACACAACACTAAGGTGGGCCACTATGCTGATGTGGCATATTGCCACATGTCCAACTATCATGGCAAGATAAGGCCTACTGATGTGGCTTTTGTGTGAGTAGGGTTGCCATGTGGCACAAATTTGGCCTGACCAAACTCTTAACTCAAAGTAGGAAGAACTTGACTGTGGTTCAAGTCTATCTTGACATGTGTCATGTCTAAGGTCTGAGAACCTTAGGAAGATGATAGAAAGGCCCTCCCTCCTCCTCCACTCTCCTCTCTCTTGCTCCTCCTTCCTTGTCCCTCCTCCTCAACCCTTACCCCTTGAATCCGTGAAGGAGACTAGCTCTCCACTCCTCAACCTTGGACTCCTCCTAAACCTTGCAACCCCCTCTAAATGTTGGAACTCCTAGTTAGCTCTCTCAACCCTGTCCCCCTTTCGAACCCTAAAATATCCTTCTAAACCCTTGAACTCCTATGGAGGAAAGAGCCTCCTTCAATCGTTATGATCAAACTCTCTTCCTCATTCACATGTGCATGAGATCGGCTTTCCACGCTTTAGCCTACACCTGTCATTGGAACACAACCTGAGGACCTATGCTACACTTGTGAACACCTATGCTACAATGAGCAATGGCATGACTGTAGGTGACCAACACCCTCGAAACCTGCACTTGGGAGAAACAGTGACAACATTTTGGTGCTGCTGCCAAGGAGCTTAGCGGGTAAAGCGAAAGTGGAGCACATGTTTAATGTGTGAAAAAGAACCCCCTTCCAAAAAAACCATTCAAGATACATCCCTCAAGGCAAAGGAGTGAAAAAATGCTTCCAAATGGTGCAAAAGGATAATGTTGACTTACAAAATCACATTAATACACTAAACACCCAAAATCAACTCTTAATCCCCCCACATCCTATAAAAGCAGCACCAACCCCCGTCACTTCTTTTCCCACACTTTTGCAAGCCACTTCCTTCTCCAAACTCCATTAAACCTCCATATTTTCTGTCTATCTCTATTTTTCATCCAACTTCCATCCACCATTTCCACCACCACTTTTTCTGCCACCCCCGTTCCATCTCCACCATCACCTCCCATCATCTTCCTCCCCACCACCTCCACTTTTTCTATCCATCCCCCATCTCCCCCACTCAAGGTAACCATCCTTTCCCCCTCACCATCTCTCTACCTCTCTCAACACACCCATCTCCCCTTTTCCCCCTCCACCTCCCCTTTTTCCCCTCCACCATCTCTTTACATCTCTCTAAACCCCCATTACCCTCCACTCCACACATGAGTTGAGAATCTCCTTGCACCTCAAGTTGCTTGATGCGATGTTCTTGCCTTTTGTAGCCCAAAAATGAGTGCCGAGTACTCAGCTTGGTTGCAAGAACTTGCTAGTGCAGACTTGCTATAACAATACACCTCACCCCCTGGTGAAGTGAGCTTCACACCCACACCAGCAGCCTTGGTCGAAGGTTTGTATGTGCCATCAAATTGGAGGAGCAGAGATGTCATCACACCAAGACTAAAATATAAACATCCCAAGTTTCTCGGTAATCCAAGATAGGTAGCAGGAGAGGGTGGGGAGAATTCAATACTTGAGCAAGACGTTCAGCACCAAATAAACTTACAATCCTTTGTTGATAGTTTATCTTTAGACCAAAAAGAATTACAACTTGATGCTCAAAATGAGGCACAAAGGGTTGATTAGGTACAAAGGGATTCCTTGATCAAAACATTACCAACCATAGCTGAGCCTTAGAAACCTTTGTAGTGAGATCGAGAAGAAATCATTCAAGATGAGCTTATCCACAGGAATTAATAAGTAGATGCACCAAATCTCCCCCCAAGCTTGGGGAACATCCCACCCTTCAAAGAATGTCACCCTTTCAATTACCTCCGATGTAGCAAGTAGCTCGATCATTGCACAATGAGTAGAATTGAAATCAAAGTCCTCCCAGTGTATCACTAGTTCTTCACCTTCAATCATCCATGGTGTATCATCCCACCTGTCGTCTCCTTGAGCAATGCATTGTACAATCAGTTGTTGAAGATCGACATGAAGATCAAGAAAGAGATCTTGCCAATTGGTAGCTGTAATGAGCAGAGGACCAAGCACCAAATCCTTGAACTCGTCGATCCTCGTGTGGCATTTGTCCAAGGAGTGAACTTGAAAAAGTTCTAAATCTACGATCTAGAATGAGATATGAATAGAGCACATGGAATGAAGTACTTTTGCTTTTTACAACAAGAGAAAACTCCCTACGGTTAGAGAGTTATAGTTCATGAGATTTCACCATATAAGCAATATCATTACACTTTCATCACTTCCTATTTACTGGCCCATTGGTAAGTCTTCCTTTTGTGAATGGGGAGGTCTTGGGTTCGATTACCACTCCTTAATAAAAAGAGAGGAGAGGAGAAGAGAAGAGAAAGAGAAGGAGATAGAAGAGAAGAGGAAGAGAAGGAGATATTCATCACTGGGAAAGGGACATTAAAAAGAAGCTTTTATACCAAGAGACCACACCATACTATCCTCCCTTATATGAGAATGAAGATGGTAACATCCCAAGTGATGTTGTACTCAAGCATAGGGAGAAGGAAAGGATCAGCGGAGGCCGTAATCTCAGCAAGCCGGCTTGCACCAAAGAGAAGAGCGATACGTTGTTGAAAGAAGCTCTTGCCACTCAACATGACATGAACTAATATATATCAAGGATTTTGAAGGGGCTGATTAGATCGGATGGGTAGGTTCCGGGGAAACATTGCACCTCCTTTATAAATAACTTTACAATTAGCTCAAAACACTCTGCAAACTGTCATTAAACATATAGGCCTATAACTTTCAGTAGAGACATGATATCAAATATTCAAACACATACCAAAATGCACCTTGAAATGGGCTTTGTCTTATATAAGTTTCATAAGAAATAGAGAAGCGGTCGAAAAGATATGGGTAGTTTACTGGGCAGGGGTAAAAATTGTATGAAAAAGAAATAGTCACTATTAACTAGAAAAGAATTCGAGGCATGAGGCTAGACGGTAGGCATGGCGACACTCGAGGGCCATAGAGGAAAAGGGAACATGAGGGAAGAAATGTTAACATGGGTGGGGAAAAAGGGATTAAGAGGGGTGGGAATGAAGAGGGGGACTATGGCACAAGGGGAAAGGAAGAGGGGGGAGAGGAGCATGTACATGATGGGAGGTAGAATGTAGAGATGGAGACATCAAAGGAAGAGAGTCATGCTTTATTTGAAAGGAAGGATGGGGGGGTAATTCAAAGTACTAGCTAGGTGGCTTTACAAGAATGAGTGTGTCCCATCAAGGAATAGCCCCCTCCTTTTATAGCCAAGAGAGGGGGTCTCTCCCAATAAATGCATCCTCCCACATGCATGGTGTGTGTGGAAGAGTCTCCCATATGGGCTAGGTGGGTACACACTCTCAATTGTGTGCAATAACCATTTGCCTCATTTTTCCTCATAAATCAAACCTCATATCCCAAGTCCAAGATACTCCCTTGGTTTCCTCCCAATTTTATAATTCGTTCAAACATCTATAAGGACAAGTGGAGGTTGGCACAAGAATCCTACTTTCCCCATTATTTAACTTGCATTCTTTGAATATCTACACCCCCCCACATGGGCCTATCCTACATGGAGGGAATAATCCAATATAATATCCATCTCCACCTATTTTATATTACTTCTCCCATGGTCCTTACGCCATGTCTCACTAAATGTAGGCATGGAGCCCCACCTAGGTGGAGGGGTGGCACATGGAGGAACCATGCCACCTTACCATTTTATAATATAACTACCATGGATTATGTACACCACACCTTATGGGTCCTCTTATGTGGAAGGGTGGCACATGGTCATGTCCTACCACCTCACCCTGTGCACACCATATTTTATTATACTATTGCCACACATACAAGCACACACATATATTTATGCCTTTTACCTTGCTCAAATTTATCCATAACATCACACACAGAGAGTCATATATTTTTGGTTTGACATCTAATAAAATAATTAAAGACATAGGATGATGCTCCTTGAAGAGACTTTGTGTTGATATAAATTTCATCTAAATCGGACCACTAAGAAAAAATTTATGATCAAAATACTGACAGGGGGTCAAACTGTCATGAAAAACACCTACTCCCTCTACTGGTGCCGACTTGAGAGAATACTACTTCCATGCTTAGACTTCATCAACAATCCAAGTCCCATAGAGATCACCTAGGAGGGAAGGAAGAGCTCCCTTTGTGGCTTGGGAAATAGATAAACCATGTATGCGCAATGAGCGGCTGAATAGACAACACTTTTGAGCACTTTGGAATAGAAAACAATGGAAAAAGGAAAGAGACACTCAAGAGAGAGAACCTAAAGTGACCTTCATTACCAATAGAGTGATACTCCACTCCAATGAAACTCAAAATACTACAAACACAAGGGAGAAAAAGAGGTTTCATAGGTACAAGAAGGAGCGGAAGCTCCAAGACTACTCATAGAGAGAGAATGAACTAGAGAGAGATGGACTCAAGAGTCTACATAAGAGAATATCTACAAGAGGGAGAGAAGGCTCATGGAAGAGGCTTGAGGAGACTAGAGCTATAACAACATGAGGCCTAATGGTGGAAGAGATGATGAACAAGGGAGAGGAGGGCTCCTTTTATAGAGATTTGTCACCCTCCTTCACCCATTTACAATTGCAGTAGCCTGTAGATTCTTTTCCCCATCAATCACATAAGCCCGTATGGCATCATCCATGTCCTTTTTGGCTACTCTTGCCATGTGTCCCATCAAAAGATGCTTGAGACTCTTAAAATATTGAGAAAGTCAAGAGTCTCCCCACATGGAGCCCATAGGGACCCTCTCTTTTCCATATGTCCACATCCTCATTCCACATGGGAATTCTAGAAGGATTACTCTTGACTCCACACTCCTCCACATGCTTGGCATGTGGCCTCTCTTATATTATTGGAACACATGGACATGAACCCACCTCTTTATATGACTCACTCTTCCTATTTTCTAAAAACCCCATAATATCCCATACACAAATAACTCTCACCCCATACCAAGGTATTTATAATTCATACCTATGCTATTTACAATGATCCATTCCACTCATCCTCTCAATCCCATACTATATCTTAGAAAATAGAAATAAGTGAGAGCCGCTAGGCTATCACTTGATACTCAAACTCTTATCAAACATAGAAGAAAACAATACCAATGCCAAATAAAAAATATCAATTTTTGGCATCACACTACCCATCTGACCCAATCAACCCCTGCAAGCTCCTTGATATATATCAATTCATGTCATGTTGAGCCACAAGATCTTCTTTCAACAATGTATCTCTCCTCTTTGGTGCAAACTGGCTTACTGAGGTTATGGCCTCCACTGATCCTTTCCTTCTTCCTATGCTTGAGTACAACATCACTTGGGACCTTACCATCTTCATTCTCATACAAGGGAGGATAGTATGGTATAGTCTCTTGGTATAAAATCTTTTTTTTAATGTCCCTTTCCCATTGATGAATTGTGAAGATAGTGGGAGAGAGGGAAGGAGTCTCACTTGCGGCTTTCTCACATGCACAATGGGGGAATACACACACAGGTGGAGGCTGAAAACAGTTTTCCTCTTCTTTGTTGTATAAGCCAAAAGAACTCAAGTACAAAGAAATAGAAGAACCCTATATGTGGGTCTCAAACCAAACTCAACTAACTAAGGTGGCATACTAACTAAGCCACGAACTAGAGTAGATAAGGATAACTGTCATCCAGCTATTATTCGTGGGCAGTGTACCAACCGCATGTACCAACCGCATCTGCAGCTAACATAAATTCACAACAGTCACCCTGGCATATCACGAGTGGAGCTTGATGTCTCAACACTCCCCCTCGATCTCAATCCCAATTCTTGCACACCAAGTAGGTCTCTGGACTTGCACAGCTTCTCTGCGCCCAATGCCTTCATGAATATGTCAGCTACTTGATCTTCTATGCTGACATAAACTAGATCAATAAGACCTAGTAAAACCCTCTCCCGCACATAGTGATAATGCACCTCAATGTGCTTTGTTCTAGCATGATAGACTGGGTTATTTGCCAAGTGTATACTGCTCATGTTGTCACAATAAATGAAAATTGGCCCATCTGTAGACTGATGCATATCATAAAGTACCTTATGCAACCAAGCTACCTCACATGCATCCATTGCTGCACCCCTATACTCAGCCTCTGTGCGACAAGGCAAGTGTAGGCTCTTTCTTGCTGCTCCAGGTGACTATAGCACTCCCAAAAGAGAACACATATCCAGTGGTAGATCGTCTATCAGAAGTACTACCAGCCCAATCAGCATCAGTGTATCCATGCAACTGTATCTGAACCCCAGCCTCATAACATAGTCCATACTGCAATGTGGACTTCACATACCTGAGTATGCGTCTAGCCGCATCCAAATGCGGTTTCCTTGGAGCCTGCATAAACTGACTTACCAATCCAACAGCATAGCTTAAATCCGGCCTCGTAATAGTCATATAAATCAAACTTCCTACTATGCATCTGTACATAGTAGGGTCTTCCAGAAGCTCACCTGCATCTGTGCTCAGCTTCACATTCTGCTCCAAAGGAATTGAAATAGGCTTACAGCCTATAATCCCATATTTGGACAGCATGTCCAATCCATACTGCCTCTGCAAGAGCTGTACCCCACTTGGTGATCTAATCACCTCAATGCCCAAGAAATAACGTAGCTCTCCCAAATCCTTCATCTCAAACTTCTGCTTCAATAGCATTTTCACATGAAGGACATTTTCACATGAAGGATATCTTCATCACTATCACCTGTGATGATCAAATCATCAACATAAATGACAAGCAACATAATCCCTTTCTCTGTTTTTCTCACATAGAGTGAGAAATCTGCCTTGGAAATCTGAAAGCCAATAGTAACAAGATATTGTCCTATCTTGTTAGACCATTCTCTAGGTGCTTGCTTCAAGCCATACAAGGCTTTCTTCAACCTGATGAATAGCATGAACATAACCTGCTGGTTGCTCCATAAAGACCTCTTCTTGCAAATCACCATGCAAGAAGGCATTCTTTACATCCATCTGATGTAAAGACCATCCCTTTGATGCAGCCATAGCAATGACTGCTCTTACGTTTGCCATCCTTGCAATGAGACTGAATGATTCTTCATAATCAATGCCATATGTCTGTGCATACCCCTTGACAACTAATCTTGCCTTGTATCTACTAACAGAACCATCTGCATTGTGCTTCACCTTATAAACCCACTTGCAGCCAATTGCATTCTTGTCTTTAGGCAAAGGCACCAATTCCCATGTAGCATTGGCTTCCAAGGCATCCATTTCTTCATCCATGGCTTTCTCCCATTTTTCATTTCCCATGGCTTGCTCAAAAGAAGTGGGTTCTGGTTCCTGTATCACTTTGACCATACATGCATAGTGAATCATATTTCAGCCTATCCACAGGATACCTAGCTCTAGTAGACCTGCGCAAAATAGGCTCACTTCCAGGTGCTCTCAAAACATCCCTGGTCTTCCTTCCTCTAGGTGTAACAATAGAAGGAATACCCAACTCATCATCAATGTTTTGTTCTAAGCCACTGGATTCACCATCCACATAAAAGTGACCTGCATTCACATCAAACATGGGCTGATCTACCTTCTCTTTTCCTTTTCGTGATACCTGCGTACCACTATCTGCATTTCTTTGAGGAGATTCTCCTGATCTCAATCTACCTGTCCATGGCGAAGTATGTGAACCACTTCTAGAGGACACTATAGGTCCACTGATATTTTGTGATTGCTGCTATGAATTCTGTGCAGCATTACCATTTTGCGCATCTACATCAATCATCACATTTACTAGTTTATACTAGCTGCTCATCTCATCAAAAGCAACATCTCTGCTCACTGTAAACTTATGAGTAGAAGGGTTATAGCATCTATACCCTTTCTGTTGCAGAGAATAACCAATAAAGATGCACTTCTCAGCTTTTGGATCCAACTTGGACCTCAAATCATCTGGCACATGAACATAGGCAATGAAACCAAAAAGTTTCAAATGAGAAATGTCTGGTTTCCTACCAGTATACATCTCCTCTGGCGTCATGCCATGTATTACAGCAGTGGGAGTCCTGTTCATTATGTAAACTGCTGTAGCAGCTACTTCAGCCCAATAATAATCTGGTAGATCTTTCTCATTTAGCATGGCTCGAGATACCTCTCCAATATGCCTGTTTTTCCTTTCTGCAAGTCCATTTTGTTGTGGGGTATGACTGCATGAATATTGCTGCTTTATGCCATGCTCCTGCAGGAACCTTACAAACTCATTTGAGAGGTACTCTCCCCCTCCATCTGACCTTAGGCATTTTATTTGCAGGCCTATTTCTTTTCAACCATAGCTTTAAAAGCTTTGAAGTGCCCAAACACTTCACTTTTCTTTTTCATAAAATACACCCAAACTTTTCTGTTGAAGTCATTAATAAAAGTGACAAAGTAGTGATAGCCTCCAATAGATGCAACTTTAGTAGTCCATACATCAGACTAGATTAATTCCAATGGCTTTTTACTCTCTTGAACATGCCTAGGAAATGGTTTCCTTACCTGTTTTCCAAATTGACAGGCTTCACAAACCTTATGCATTTCTGCAACCTTGAATTTAGGCAATCCTGCAACAATATTTTGGGCTTGCATTGATTTAAGTCGTTGTATATAACATGACCAATGCGTTATGCCAGATATCAATATCTGCAACTACACCGGTCCCATGTGCAAACATTGCTGCACTCAATTCACGCATGTCCGCATCCAACGTAAACATCCTGCCCTTCTTCTTTCCTTTTGCTATCAAGCGACCGTTATTTTTCATATCCTCAACAAAGCATCCATGAGGATTAAATATGACCTACAAGCCCTGCTCAACCATTTGACCAATAGAAACCAGGTTCTTGATGATGTTCGGGATGTGAAATACATCAAACAGGTATTTCTTTTTCCCATCCTGCATAGACAAAGGAATTTTACCAATCTACAAAATAGGATGTGCAGTATCATCACCAGTCTCCACAAATCCTGGTTTTTCCATTTTCCTTGCATCTTGCATCCACTCTGCATGACCTGTCATGTGGTTTGATGCACCTGAGTCAACATACCACACATCATTTCGTTCTTCTGCACTTGTCACAGAATTGGTCATGTGCTGCACCGTAAATAGATGCTCATTTCTGTCATCACCCTGTCTACTAGAAGATGCATAATTACCTTGCTGCAATTTTCCATTCATAATGTCATTCTGCTTTTTGTAGCAGTCCTTAGCCATATGACCCATTTTACCACAGTAGTAGCATTCAACATTGTTGTTTGCATTTTGGCCTCTCTGCCGTCCACCATGACCTCTTTGGCTCCCCCTGCCTCTAGAGTTACCATGTCCTCCTCCATAGGACTGGTTTTCTTGAGTTTGCTGCATATTTTGATTTCTCCCATAGCCTGCAGATCGGCCTCCTCTACCTCTGCCTCTACCTCTTCCAGCATTTGAGTAGAAGACAGTTTCTTTTGAAGTTCCTCCTGAAGAAGATGCACCCCCATTTCTCTGCTCTTCAGAAATTAGAAGAGCAAAATACTCTTCAAAATCAGGAAATTTTTCACGGACGGCAATGGATGCCCGAAACTGTGCATAATCCTTTCCTAGACCATTCAAGGTCACAGAAACTAGATCATCATCTTCCACTGGCGACCCAATGGAAGCAAGTGCATCTGCAATTTTCTTCACCTTCATGTGGTAGTAATTTATGCTCAAATTCTCTCTCTGCACATTGTGCAACTTCTGTTTGAGGTGCATTTTCCTGGCTTGCATATTTGTGCTGTACATTTTTGCCAAAGTATCCCATGCCTCCTTTGGCGTACTTGCATCCTGAATATGCACAATCGTAAAATCCGAAATACTGATAGATAGCCAGTACATAACTTTTCTGGCTCTCTCATGCCATCCTTTAAATGCCTGCATTTCCTGTTGATTGGGAACATTAGGAAGAACCGGTTCTTCTTCATTTCCTGTAATGAATCCCAATAGCCTTTTCCCATAAGGAAATTCGTCATTCTAAACTTCCATGCCTGGAAGTTGTTCTTGTCAAGCTTTTCTGTGACAATCTGTGAAAGAGAATTAGACACCATTACAGAACATTGCAAAATATTTTGTCATTGCGAAAAACATAGCTTTTGCCTCACACGGGTAGATCTGCAAAACTGATGAAAGTGGTATTTGACCACACAGTCACTTCCTAGTGACGATTTTGCATCAATAGGCAACAAGCATGATTCTGCAACTCCCAATCAGCATCAGTGTATCCATGCAACTATATCTGAACCCCAGTCCCATAAAATAGTCCATACTGCAATGTGGACTTCACATACCTCAGTATGCATCTAGCCACATCCAAATGCAGTTTCCTTGGAGCTTGCATAAACTGACTTACCAACCCAACAGCATAGCTCAAATCTGGCCTAGTAATAGTCATATAAATCAAACTTCCTACTATGCATCTGTACATAGTAGGGTCTTCTAGAAGCTCACCTGCATCTGCACTTAGCTTCACATTCTTCTGAAAAGGAACCCATATTTGGATAGCATGTCCAATCCATACTGCCTTTGCAAGAGCCATATCCCACTTGTGGATATAATCACCTCAAGGCCCAAGAAGTAATGCAGCTCTCCCAAATCCTTCATCTCAAACTTTTGCTTCAATAGCATTTTCACATGAAGGATATCTTTATCACTATCACGTATGATGGTCAAATCATCAACATAAATGATAAGCAGCATAATACCTTTCTCTGTTTTTCTCACAAAAATTGAGAAATCTGTCGTGGAAATCTGAAAGCCAATACTGACAAGATATTGTCCTATCTTGTCAGACCATACTTTGGGTGCTTGCTTCAAGCTATACAAGGCTTTCTTCAACCTACAAACAAACTCAGGATGAACAGCATGCACATAACCTGGTGGCTCCTCCATGTAGACCTCTTCTTGCAAATCACCATGCAAGAAGGCATTCTTTACATGCATCTTATGTAAAGACCATCCCTTTGATGCAACCATAGCAATGACTGCTCTTACGTTTGCCATCCTTGCAATGAGACTGAATAATTCTTCATAATCAATGCCATATGTCTGTGCATACCCCTTGACAACTAATCTTGCCTTGTATCTACTCACAGAACCATCTGCATTGTGCTTCACCTTATAAACCCATTTGCAGCCAATTGCATTCTTGTCTTTAGGCAAAGGCACCAATTCCCATGTAGCATTTGCTTCCAAGGCATCCATTTCTTCATCGATGGCTTTCTCCCATTTTTCTTTTCCCATGGCTTGCTCAAAAGAAGTGGGTTCTAGTTCTTGTATCACTTTGACCATATAGGCATAGTGAATGGCTGTAAATCTGTCATATTTCAACCTATCCACAGGATACTTAACTCTGGTAGACCTATGCAAAATAGGCTCACTATCAGGTGCTCTAAAAACATCCCTTGTCTTCCTTACTCTAGGTGTAACAACAGAAGGAATACCCAACTCATCATCAAGGCTCTATTCTCTGAGCCACTGGATTCACCATCCACATAAGAGTGACCTGCATTCACATCAACCATGGGTTGATCTACTTTCTCTTTTCCTTTTCGTGATACTTGCATACCACTATTTGCATTGCTTTGAGGAGATTCTCTTGATCTCAATCTGCCTATCCATGGCGAAGTATGTGAACCACTGGTAGAGGACACTAGAGGTCCACTAATATTTTGTAATTACTACAATGAATTCTATGTAGCATTACCCTTTTAATCATCTACATCATTAATCACATTTACTGGTTTATACCAGTTGCTCATCTCATCAAAAACAACATCTCTACTCACTATAAACTTATGAGTAGAAGGGTTATAGCATCTATACCCTTTCTGTTGTAGAGAATAACCAATAAAGATGCACTTCTCAGCTTTTGGATCCAAACTTGGATCTCAACTCATCTGGCACATGAACATAGGCAATGCAACCAAAAATTTTCAAATGAGAAATATCTAGTTTCCTACCATTATACCTCTCCTCTAGCGTCATGCCATGTATTGCTGTAGTGGGAGTCCTGTTCATTATGTAGACTGCTGTAGCAACTGCTTTAGCCCAATAATAATCTGGCAGGTCTTTTCTGTTGAGCATAGCAAGAGATACCTCTCCAATATGCCTATTTTTCCTTTTTGCAAGTCCATTTTGTTGTGGGGTATGACTGCATGAATATTGCTACTTTATGCCATGCTCCTACAGGAACCTTGCAAACTCATTTGAGAGGTACTCTCCCCCTCCATCGGACCTTAGGAATTTTATTTGCAGCCCTTTTTCTTTCTCAACCATAGCTTTAAAAGCTTTGAAATGCCCAAACACTTCACTTTTCTTTTTCATAAAATACACCCAAACTTTTCTACTAAAAAGTGACAAAATAATGACAGCCTCCAATAGATGCAGCTCTAGTTCCACACATCAGAGTGGATTAATTCCAATGGTCTCTTACTCTCTTGAACATGTTTAGGAAATGGTTTCCTTGCTTGTTTTCCAAATTGACAGGCTTCAAATACCTTATGCATTTCTGCAACCTTAAACTTAGGCAATCTTGCAACAATATTTTGGGCATGCATTAATTTAAGTCGCTGTACATTAACATGACCAATGCATTTATGCTAGATATCAATATCTGTAAATACAACGGTCCCATGTGCAAACATTTTTGCACTCAATTCAGGCATGTCTGCATCTAACATAAACATCCTGCCCTTCTACTTGCCTTTTGCTATCAAGCGACCTTTATTTTTCATATCCTCAACAAAGCATCCATGAGGATTAAATATGACCTACAAGCCCTGCTCAACCATTTGACCAATAGAAACCAAGTTCTTGGTGACATTCGAGACATGAAATACATCAGAGAGGTATTTCTTTTTCCCATCCTGCATAGACAAAGGAATTTTACCAATCTGCACAATAGGATGTGTAGTATCATCACCAGTCTCCACAAATCCTGGTCTTTCCATTTTCCTTGCATCCTGCATCCATTTTGCATGACCTGTCATGTGGTTTGATGCACCTGAGTCCACATACCACACATCATTGCTTTATTCTGCACTTTTCATAGAATTGGTCATGTGCTGCACCATAAACAAATGCTCATTTCTATCATTTTGCTTTTTATAGCAGTCTTTAGCCATATTAGCCATATGACACATTTTACCACAATAGTAGCATTCAACATTGTTGTTTGCATTTTGGCATCTCTGCCATCCACCATGACCTCTTTGGCTCTCCCTGCCTCTAAGGTTACCACATCCTCCTCCATAGGACTAGATTTCTGGAATTTGCTGCATATTTTGATTTCTACCATGGCCTCCAAATCGGCCTGCTCTACCTCTGCCTCTACGTCTTCCAGCATTTGAGTAGAAGATAGCTTCTTTTGAAGTTCCTCCTAAAGAAGATGCACCACCATTTCTCTGCTCTTCAGAAATGAGAAGAGCAATCAACTCTCCAAAATTAGGAAAATTCTCATAGATGGCAATGGATGTCCGGAACTATGCATAATCCTTTCCTAGACCATTCAAGGTCACAGAAACTAAATCATCATCTTCCACTGGTGACCCAATGGAAGCAAGTGCATCTACAATCTTCTTCACCTTCATGTGGTAGTCATTGATGCTCATATTTTCTCTGTGCACATTATGCAACTCTTGCTTGAGCTGCATTTTCCTGGCTTGTGTATTTGTGCTATACATTTTTGTCAAAGCATCCCATTCCTCCTTCGGCGTGCTTGCATCCTGGATATGCACAATCATAGAATCTGAAATACTGATAGACAACTAGTACATAACTTTCCTGACTCTCTCATGCCAGCCTTTAAATGCCTACAACTCCTCTTGATTGGGAACATTAGATATAACTGTTTCCTATTCAGCTCCAGTAATGAACTCCCAATAGCCTTTTCCCTTAAGCAAATTTGTCATTCTAAACTTCCATGTTGGGAAGTTGTTCTTGTCAAGATTTTTAGTGACTATCTATGAAAGAGCAGTAGACGCCATTATAGAACACTGAAAAATATTCTATCACTGCAAAAAACACAACTTCTACCTCACAAGGGTAAATCTGCAAAATTGACGAAAGCGGTATTTGACCACATAGTCACTTCCTAGTGATGATTTTGCATCAACAGGCAATAAGAATGATTTTGTCACTCCCAATATCTCTGCGCATAGGCATATGATGCAATTTTTCTAGTAACTTTTCACCGACCTACAGAACAGTGGTCGCACAGCAAAAAAAGGGCACTTTCTGAGTGCCTGTGGAAAACTTCCGCCACCAAAATGGCCCTCGAAATGGCCTCGAATCAAAAAAATAATGTCACCGAGGGCTTTCCCCTCCCCACATCATATACTACCCTCTCGCCACACCACAAAGGGCATCCCAATCTGAGACAGTGCACTGTTGCACTTTCCGGCTATGCTACCTATAGAGATTTGCTCCCAAACTCGAAAAAGGAAAGCAACACTGATCCTCTTACCAAGACACTGCGAACATGGTTTGCTTTCTTGAGCTCCTTACCATGAACCGAGCTCTGATACCATGTGAAAAGAGTGGGAGAGAGGTAAGGAGTCTCACTTGGAGCTTTCTCACATACACAATGGGGGAATACACACAAAGATGGAGGCTGAAAAATAATTTTTCTCTTCTTAGTTGTGAAAGACAAAAGAACTCTCTCTTAGTACAAAAGGAATAGATGAACCCTATATGTGGGTCTCAAACCAAACTCAGCTAACCTAGGTGGCATACTAACTGAGCCACTAACTAGAGTACATAAAGATAGCTATCATCAAGCTATTTTTCATGGGCGATGTACCAACCGCATCTGCAGCTAACAAGTCGGTGACATAAATGCACAACGGTCACCCTGGCATATCACCAGTGGAGCTCAATATCTCAACATGGTATTGGATTCATCCCACCTTACTAAAGGGTCTCGGGTGTACTTTGATTGCATGTTATGCCTAATATAGGCATGTGTTTTCTGATGTGATAAAGAAGATGCCTGGAAGAACTCCGTTAGAAGAGATTGCAGCCCATTTAAGAGAACTAGAAGATTGTAAAGGTGATGCTCAATCTATTTGCACGGTCATTATGATCATATCCTTTATGTTTGTACTCTTGAATATGTTGGTGAATCGACAATGCCGACAGCAGACACGATGATAGATTGGGGATTGTTTCATGCACTAGCAGCTTGGTGTGAAGAAGAGTTGAGTCTTTGGGTAGTTTTTGACTATAACAGTGGAGTGGTGATTCTCAATGCTTTCAACTTCTTTTGCTATGCAAATGATGAAGAGTACAATATCTTTAAGCTGTTAAGTGCACTTCCAATTGTGACAAGGGTGATTGTTGAATGCATGTTTAGACAATGTTTTCATGGTGCTAGTTGGTCACTTATTTTTGAAGATTTTGTTGAGGATCACATTAAGGAGGGTTTTCAACAAGTGGTTATGCATAATAAGTTAGTCTTGGTATACTAAGACTCTGTGGGATCTTGTTTGGGATATTATTTGGATCTTGGTGTTCCCTTTTTGTGTTTCATCATGGTGAAGATTCCAGTGTTTCGAGGGACCCAAGGGGAAGACCCAGAGTCTTATCTTTAGGATTTTGTTCGAGGATGCCGGCTTTCAGGATTGGGCGGAGAATTTTCTTGATTTTCTTGAAGGTGTAACCTTGAGTTGGCATGAGGCCTTGCCGGACTCTACCAAGGAGGACTGGGACCAAGTGGTGGCTGCAATGAAGGAAAGATTTGGGGCAGTGGAGTCACCAAATGCTTTGATGTTACAATTCTATCAAGGAGAGGGTGAGATGGTCTCTGCATTGGCAATCCGATATGAAACTTTATGAACAAAGTATGAAAGGGCATCTTTGCGAGCTGTGGCATCTGCATCATCGGCCCCTCAAAGTCTTGTAGGGATGAAGCACTTAAAGATGAGCAAATTTGTTATGGCTTTGGAGCCTCGTCTTCGATCAAAAGTAATGAGTAAAGATCCAACAACATACGTGGAGGAACTTCGCATTGTGACCAAGAAAGAAGCTTCTCTAAAGATGGAATCCTCTTTTTTGTCTTCAACAGCTTCAACTTCTAAGGTGGAGGTAATCGGCACTCCTCAAGTATTGAAGTCCTCTGAGTTAGATTAATATCTCCCAATTGATGGCAGAGTTTGTTGATTTGAAATTGCATTTGGTTAATGCATGACAACATAAAGTGCCAAAGAGTGAGGATAGGCCTCAAGATAAGAGTGGGGTCACTTGCTATGAATGTAATGAAAAAGGTCACTATCACCTTGAGTGTCCTAGATTGAGAAAGAAAGAAGAAAAACAAGTATCCTTGTTAGAAGCTTCTTTAGGGGATGAGGAAAGAGAGGTAATGATGGCTAAACGGGGGCATGGTAAAGCAAAAGAAGAAGAAGAAAGCAAGGAAGAAGTAGATGAGGAACATCAAGAAGAGGAATGCCGTATTAAGAAAAAGAAGGCATCTAGAAGGAGAATTAGCCAATCAGACTTTCCTTTAGGACAAGGCATTGGAAGTGACGACTTGTTGTCCGACCTCAAAGAAGAGGAAGCTCATATCACCTTTGGTCAATTACTTTCTTTATATCCAAAACTACAGAAAGAATGGGGAAAGCTAGCAAGCACAAGAGTGTCAAAGAAGACAAAGAAGAAAAGTGCCATTCTTGTTGTTCAAAAGGTAGATGTTGGTGATGATGCACCTGTGGTTGATGTAATCATTGATGGTCAAGTGATTTCTAATTTGTGCATTAATGGAGGTGCATCAATTAATGTCATGAGTGAGAAGACCATGATAGATGCTGATTTAAAATACTCTAGTACTACCTCTCCTTATCGCATCAAATTGGCTAACAACACTAGGGTTAAGACTTTGGGAGGTGAAGAATCTAGATGTGGATGTATGTGGAATTTCTATGCCGACTACTTTTCAGGTAATCCCTATTAAGCCAGATGCACGTGCCTATCCATTGATTTTGGGAAGGCCTTGACTACGCAAGGTGAAGGCTATTCAAAAGTGGGATACTGGAGAATTGATTTTGCAGGGAAATGATAAGAAGGGGCACTACAACATCAGAAGTCACAAAAAGGAAGTTGTCAAGGAGGAGTCTTCAGCATCAGGCATATTGTGTGTGAAGAAGGCTTGCAAATGGATCCTGACAAGGTTCAAGCAATCATGACATTGCCAAGTCCTGAGAGTGTCACTAGTGTTCACAGAATTCTAGGAAAGAGCAAGTATTCTCAATGCTTTTGTGATGATTTCACAGAGATAGTGCATCCCATGAACTTGTTGACAAGAAAAGGAGTTTCTTTCCAATGGGGTGTGGAGCAACAAGAGTCTTTTCAGCAACCTCAGCAACTTAAGGAGGCCATGAGTAAGGGCCCAATATTGAAGCCCCCTGATTAGTCTCAAGACTTTTATGTAAATCCAAGTGTATCTTTGCATTCAATTGGAGCTGTATTGCTACAAAAAGGAGAGGCAAGTATAATGCAACCCATCTATTATGCCAGCCCAACAGCTTACAAAGGTGGAAAAAAGGTATGAAGAAATGGAGCAGCAAGCCCTCTCTTTGGTGTTTTCAGTCAAAAATTTTCACTTTTATTTATTACCTCGGCCATTTTTCTTTCCTTGCCTGTCAATCTGTGTCACGATTCTGATATTGATCAGAGGCCTCTTAGTGACATTTTTCCATGCATTACTAACAATGGTACATAATGTTCTCTCAATACCATCGTATACTACTCATAGTATACATCCAAGTAGTTGTTGTGGGGACAGCATTGTAACTTGGCATCGTAATCCAACACTATTTACAATTTACAATTTTTTCTTTTTCCATGCACTTTCTTACTATATGGCTCAGAAGCATGCTGAAGGTCATTGCATTTCATAATACATAACATCAAATTAGATAGTGTGCCCTTTGGCCTATTTGTGTTTTGAAGCATTTTAGGCCGTGACACTGCACTTGTTTGGGATATCCAATTCTACTGACATGCATTGTTAGAGGGGGGAGCAGCGGCAGCTAAAAATTTCTCTACTCCCACAAATTTCAAAATTTCACACCTCTCGCCCATTAAATCTTGGAAGATTAAGTATCTACAAGCTGCCACCACCCTGCAAATGCACTGCCACCTACACGCACCTTGATGTGACCTTGCACACACTTTGGTTTGCCATTGTCTTCTTTTGGGTAAGTTATCTTCTATTCTTTGCATGCCTCACCAGCTAGGTTCTCTAGGTCTATTCTGGAGTGATCATGTCCATGGCATCAATGGTAACATGCACCTCACCATGGCTTGCAAGGGAAGTAGATAGAGGCTATGAGATGAGAAAGATGAAAAGCCAAGTACAAGCACAAGGAACAGATTGCGGGTCGAGGAAAGCAAAGGCATGGTATCAAAACAGCAAACAATGGAAGACACTTTTGCAACATGTATGAAGGGGAAACAATGGGAAAAAAGAAGACTCCTTGTAGAGCAGCGGCAAGAAGCGGTTGCAGATGCACGCATTCGATCATTGCCATTGGAGCAAAGAACACGAGCTGTAGTGTCACAATTGGTGGGAGCATTCAAGGCAAGAACATCAATCCATTCAGGTGATTACCAATCTCGAGTCTTCACAAGATTTAACCTACACCCTAAATTTTGTAGAGTAACAACCCTACCAAGCACACCCAAGAGAGATGCTCTCTAACCTGAGAAATGGCCTATAGAAATTGAAAGTTGTGCACTACTTAGATCAACTAGTTTTAAAGTGGGTGACATTAGCTATGTTGGTGTCCCCTGAAACAAAGGAGAAACAGCTTGGGGGCACAATGTCAAAGATGTTGTCAATCAAAAGGACCAACGTGGCTCCATCGATTAAACATAGAGCATGAGCAATGCACGATCATCCCGATCCGAGAAGTCTATGTGCTTTATTAGAACACAAGAAAAGGAGAGACAACCTAGGTGCAGAAGTCATTGCTACAGTGACGATGTTTTGGCACAAAAATACGAGTTTTCTCCAAATAGAAAGGACATCTGTAAAAAGAAAACTAGATGCAAGGTGTTTGAGGAGCACATCATACACTTGCTAAATACAATGCAGGTCAGTATTGCCTAAGCCAAACCTAGTGGTTGTTTGTGATTGAGCTTTAGGATAGTTTACTTGTTTCATTTCTTAAATGAGGCTTGGAATAAATGTGATTGTCCTAAACTAGCCCGGTGGTTGGAACATCATTCAACCAAAGGCTGGTTCAGCTCAATCACCAGTTATGGAGCAGTTATGTGATTGTCTTGAATGATCGTGGTTGAATAGACATTAGTTATTGTCCAACCCGGTGGCGTGGTTGAGCAAAATATAATAGCAATATATTTCCCAAGAATAGCAATATATTGTCATTTTACTAAGCCAACCCAGTGATTGGAAAATCATGAAATCGTGGCTACTTCAGCTCAATCACTAGTTATGTGATTGTCCTGAACCAGCGTGGTTGAACATATATTAGTTATTGACCAACCCGATGGTTGAAATTATTATGTTTCTTAGTACTTAAGTTCGTTAAATTTAATTTCTTGCTATTTGGGTCATATACCACTATTTCTAGATCGGGATGGCTTAGAATTGATGTGATTGTCCTAAACCAATGCAGCGCTGGTTCAAGACAAATGGTTTATGAAACAACAAGAAGTTACTGACATAAATTGTGATTGAAATTGTGAAATTTAGAAATGAAAAGCAATATATTGTTATTTTCTAATTGTGAAATTTAGAAATGAAAAGAAATATACTTGTTATTGTCTAATATATGGAGTTGAGACTCTCAAGCTAAACCAGCTCAATTGTTGAAATTGTGACAGTGTCCTAAACCATCCTGATGGTTGAAATTGTGATTGTCCTAGATGTGTTGTCCTAGATGTGTCCTAAAATATCCTGATGGTTGACTGTCCTAAACATGTCCTAAACCATCCCGATGGTTGACTATCCTAAGCGTGTCCTAAACCAACTTAATGAATGAAATTGTGACTATCCTAAACCAGCCCGATAGATGAAATTGTGACTATCCTAAACTAGCACGATGGTTGAAATTTGTTTTGCTTCATTATATACTTTAATTAGATTGTGTTTTGTCTTGTTTTAGTAGTGCAAAAAGGGGGCTCACTATTCTATTGTTCCTGCATGTTGGGTCAACAGACAGAGTTGTATCTCAAGTTTATGGATCAAAATCCAGACATTTCGATTGGGCAGAGGAGCTTTGAGCATTGTAATCCTTGGTACGTTAAGAAACTCAAAGACAAGAATGTTTGTTGTTGCAAAACATGCATAGACTTTGACCTGGATTGGCAAGCTATGAATGACTTTTGATCTGATCGTGTTTGAGAATTTCTCCATGGGGATTGATGCCTGGTCTGTAGGCCACCCGGATCCTCATCATGTGTTGCAAGGGAGGGCAGGTTTTGTAGCCTAAAGACTCTATGGGAGCCAGTGGTTTGTCCAAAGGGAGACTATGAGTGGCACTACATTGAATGCATTCATGGCACATGCAAGCATTGTAGTTTGAAGCTAAAGGAGAAGATATTCAATGTCTATCCAGATGAAATGAGGAAAGACAACCATGTTGCTCTAAAATGGAGGAGATTTGAAAATGTCAATGTTGAAGGATCCGATAAAAAGAGATGGCTACTATCATATAATAGCATTCATCCAAGTGAGCTTATAGGTCACGTGGTTCAATCCATCCCAAAATATGTGCTTTAGAATTTTATGGTCAGCTCGCAGGATAAGCAGTTCAGGATGTGCTTTGCCAAATTTTCCCATGACACTATTGTCTCTGTCATAGATTTTGCTGAAAATTATTCATTTCAAGAACAAGCCTAAGATACAAAGTGCTCACTAGTATAACAAGCAGATAATAATTTTTGTGCATATCATGTACAATCATTTGCTTGGATCTTCCATGCCTGATGCCAATCTACTTACTAACTCATAGGAGTCCAGGTCAGTGCAATCTATTTCTAAATTTTAGATGATAGGAAACATGACACCTTATTTGCACAGCATGCTTTTCTATTGCATTGGGAATGGCTAAAAAAGGAAAATCCCCATGCAAAAAATATAAAACAACATTGGGCGTGTGTGAAAATGAGGGATTAAGGAGGATCAAAGCACCATGAGAGATACATAGGGTAGCAAACACTCAATATATTTCAATATATATGTGTAATCAATAATACATGATAGGCTTCTTATATAGAGAGAACCCTTAGAATAGTCAACACCTATGGGATCCTCTGATCCACATCTTTCCTTGTGGATGTCCTCAATCCACATCCTCACATCATGTAGTCCACATCCCAGGGTGGCTACTTTAATAAATTCCTATACCATACCTTAGCCTCTAATTATGGGATGTGAAGATAGTGGGAGAGAGGGAAGGAGTCTCACTTGCGGCTTTCTCACATGCACAATGGGGGAATACACACAAAGGTGGAGGCTGAAAATAGTTTTTCTCTTCTTAGTTGTGAAAGCCAAAAGAATACTAGTACAAAGAAATAGAAGAACCCTATATGTGGGTCTCAAACCAAACTCAACTAACTAAGGTGGCATACTAACTGAGCCACGAACTAGTGTAGATAAGGATAGCTATCATCCAGCTATTATTCGCCAGCTATTATTCATGGGCGGTGTACCAACCGCATCTCCAGCTAACAAGTCGGTGACATAAGTGCACAACACTCACCCTGGCATATCGCGAGTGGAGCTCGATATCTCAACACTCCCCCTCGAGCTCAATCCCAAATCCTGCACACCAAGCAGGTCTCTGAACTTACGCAGCTTCTCTGTGCCCAATGCTTTCATGAATATGTCAGCTACCTGATCCTCTGTGCTGACATAAACTAGATCAATAAGACCTAGTAAAACCTTCTCCTGCACATAGTGATAATGCACCTCAATGTGCTTTGTTCTAGCATGAAAGACTGGGTTCTTTGCCAAATGTATATTGCTCATTTTGTCACAATAAATGACAACCAGCCCATTTGTAGACTGATGCATATCATAAAGTAGCTTATGCAACCAAGCTACCTCACATGCAGCCATTGCTGCACCCCTGTACTCAGCCTCTGTGCTTGACAAGGCAATTGTAGGCTGTTTCTTGCTGCTCCAAGTGACTGCAGCACTCCCAAAAGAGAACACATATCCACTGGTAGATCGTCTATCTGAAATGCTACCAGCCCAATCAGCATCAGTGTATCCATGCGACTGTATCTGAACCCCAGCCTCATAAAATAGTCCATACTGCAATGTGGACTTCACATACCTGAGTATGCATCTAGCCGCATCCAAATGCGATTTCCTTGGAGCCTGCATAAACTGACTTACCAACCCAATAGCATAGCTCAAATCTGGCCTGGTAATAGTCATGTAAATCAAACTTCCTACTATGCGTCTGTACATAGTAGGGTCCTCCAGAAGCTCACCTACATTTGCGCTCAGCTTCACATTCTGCTCCAAAGGAACTGAAATAGGCTTACAGCCTGTCATCCCATATTTGGACAGCATGTCCAATCCATACTGCCTCTGCAAGAGCTGTATCCCACTTGGTGATCTAATCACCTCAATGCCCAAGAAATAACGCAGCTCTCCCAAATCCTTCATCTCAAACTTCTACCTCAATAGCATTTTCACATGAAGGATATCTTCATCACTGTCACCTGTGATGATCAAATCATCAACATAAATGACCAGCAGCATAATCCCTTTCTCTGTTTTTCTCACATAGCGTGAGAAATCTGCCTTGGAAATCTGAAAGCCAATAGTGACAAGATACTGTCCTATCTTGTCAGACCATGCTCTAGGTGCTTGCTTTAAGCCATACAAGGCTTTTCTCAACCTGCAAACAAACTCAGGATGAATAGCATGAACATAACCTGCTGGCTGCTCCATAAATACCTCTTCTTGCAAATCACCATGCAAGAAGACATTCTTTACATCCATCTGATGTAAAGACCATCCCTTTGATGCAGCCATAGCAATGGCTGCTCTTACGGTTGCCATTCTTGCAACCGGGCTGAAAGTTTCTTCATAATCAATGCCATATGTCTGTGCATACCCCTTGACAACTAATCTTGCCTTGTATCTATTCACAGAACCATCTGCATTGTGCTTGATCTTATAAACCCACTTACAGCCAATTGCATTCTTGCCTTTAGGCAAAGGCACCAATTCCCATGTAGCATTAGCATCCAAGGCATCCATTTCTTCATCCATGGCTTTCTCCCATTTTTCATTTCCCATGGCTTGCTCAAAAGAAGTGGGTTCTGGTTCCTGTATCACTTTGACCATATAGGCATAGTGAATGGCTATAAATCCATTATATTTCAGCCTATCCACAGGATACCTAACCCTGGTAGACTTGCGCAAAATAGGCTCACTTCCAAGTGCTCTCAAACATCCCTGGTCTTCCTTACTCCAGGTGTAACAATAGAAGGAATACCCAACTCATCATCGATGCTCTGTTCTGAGCCACTGGATTCACCATCCACACAAGAGTGACCTGCATTCACATCAGACATGGGCTGATCTACCTTCTCTTTTCCTTTTCGTGATACCTGCATACCACTCTCTGCATTGCTTTGAGGAGATTCTCCTGATCTCAATATGTTGAGATATCGAGCTCCACTCGAGATATGCCAGGGTGACCGTTGTGTACTTATGTCACCGACTTGTTAGCTGGAGATGCGGTTGGTACACCGTCCACAAATAATAGCTGGATGACAGCTATCCTTATCTACACTAGTTCGTGGCTCAGTTAGTATGCCACCTTAGTTAGTTGAGTTTGGTTTGAGACCCACATATAGGGTTCTTCTATTTCTTTGTACTTGAGTTCTTTTGGCTTTCACAACTAAGAAGAGGAAAACTGTTTTCAGTCTCCACCTTTGTGTGTATTCCCCCATTGTGATTGTGAGAAAGCTTCAAGTGAGACTCCTTCCCTCTCTCCCACAATCTTCACATGGTATCAGAGCCTTGTTCGTGGTAAGGAGCTGAAGAAAGCAAGCCAAGTTCGTGGTGTCCTGGTAAGAGGACCAGTGTTGCTTTCCTATTTCGAGTTTGGGAGCAAATCTCTACAGGTAGCACAGCCAGAAGTGCAGGAGTGCACTGTTTCAGATTGAGACGCCCTTCGCGGTGTGACTTTATTTTTCTAATTTGAGGCCGTTTCGGGGCCCGTTTTGAAGGCGGAAGTTCTTCGCAGGCACTCAAAAAAAGGCCCTGTTTTTGGCTGTGCGACCACTGTGCGGCTAGTCGGTGGAAAGGTGCCACAGAAATTGCATCTTATGCCTGTGTGCAGAGATATTGGGAGTTACAGATTCATGCCTGTTGCCTGTTGATGCAAAATCATCACTAGGAAGTGACTGTGTGGTGAAATACCCTCGGGGGGGTCACTCATCATATGTAACCCTATCACGTGAGTTCAACAAAAGGATATTTTTTATTTCTAAAATTTACAGAAATAAATATACATAAGGGACTATTTAAAATAGTTTTGGAAAAAATTTACAGATTTGTATACAAAAGGGGTACATTTTATTAATGAAAAAATTTACAGATAAGGGATTTAAAATATAGGCCTTGAACGCACGTGATATAGAGGATTTATACATAGTGACCCCCCTGAGGAAATACCACTTTCGTCAGTTTTGCAGATCTGCCCGTGTGTGGCAAAAGTTGTGTTTTTTGTAGTGACAGAATATTTTGCAGTGTTCTATAATGGCATCTGATTCTCTTTCACAGATTGTCACTGAAAAGCTTGACAAGAACAACTTCCAGGCATGGAAGTTTAGAATGACGAATTTCTTGATGGGAAAAGGCTATTGGGAATTCATTACAGGAAATGAAGAACCTGTTCTTCCTAATGTTCCCAGTCAATAGGAAATGCAGGCATTCAAAGGATGGCATGAGAGAGCCAGGAAAGTTATGTACTGGCTGTCTATCAGTATTTCGGACTCCATGATTGTGCATATTCAGGATGCAAATACGCCAAAGGAGGCATGGGATACTTTGGCAAAAATGTATAGCACAAATACGCAAGCCAGGAAAATGCAACTCAAACAGGAGTTGCACAATGTGCAGAGAGAAAATTTGAGCATAAATGACTACCACATGAAAGTGAAGAAAATTGCAGATGCACTTGCTTCCATTGGGTCGCCAGTGGATGATGATGATTTGGTTTCTGTGACCTTGAATGGTCTAGGAAAGGATTATGCACAGTTCCGGACATCCATTGCCGTCCGTGAAAAATTTTTTGATTTTGAGGAGCTGATTGCTCTTCTAATTTCTGAAGAGCAGAGAAATGGTGGTGCATCTTCTTCGGCAGGAACTTCAAAAGAAACTATCTTCTACTCAAATGCTGGTAGAGGTAGAGGCAGAGGTAGAGGAGGCCGATTTGCAGGCCGTGGTAGAAATCAGAATATGCAGCAAATGCAAGAAAACCAGTCCTATGCAGGAGGACGTGGTAACTCTAGAGGCAGGGGGAGCCAAAGAGGTCGTGGTGGATGGCAGAGAAGCCAAAATGCAAACAGCAATGTTGAATGCTACTATTGTGGCAAATGGGTCATATGGCTAAGGACTGCTACAAAAAGCAGAATGACATTATGAATGGAAAATTGCAGCAAGGCAATTATGCATCTTCTAGCAGGCAGGGTGATGATAGAAATGAGCATCCATTTATGGTGCAGCATATGACCAATTCTGTGACAAGTGCAGAAGAACAAAATGATGTGTGGTATGTTGACTCAGGTGCGTCAAACCACATGACAGGTCATGCAGAATGGATGCAAGATGCAAGGAAAATGGAAAAGCCAGGATTTGTGGAGACTGGTGATGATACTGCACATCCTATTGTGCAGATTGGCAAAATTCCTTTGTCTATGTAGGATGGGAAAAAGAAATACTTGTCTGATGTATTTCATGTCCCGAACATCACCAAGAACCTAGTTTCTGTTGGTCAGATGGTTGAGCAGCTCTTGCAGGTCAGATTTAATCCTCATGGATGCTTTGTTGAGGATATGAAAAATAATGGTCGCTTGATAGCAAAAGGAAAGAAGAAGGGCAGGATGTTTACGTTGGATGCAGACATGCCTGAATTGAGTGCAGCAATGTTTGCACATGGGACCGATGTAGTTGCAGATATTGATATCTGGCACAAACGCATTGGTCATGTTAATATACAGTGACTTAAATCAATGCAAGCCCAAAATATTATTGCAGGATTGCCAAAATTCAAGGTTGCAGAAATGCACAAGATTTTTTAAGCCTGTCAATTTGGGAAACAGGCAAGGAAACCTTTTCCTAGGCATGTTCAAGAGAGTAAAAAGCCATTGGAATTAATCCACTCTGATGTGTGGACTACAAAAGCTGCATCTATTGGAGGCTGTCACTATTTTGTCACATTTATTGATGACTTCAGTAGAAAACTGTGGGTGTATTTTATGAAAAAGAAAAGTGAAGTGTTTGGGCACTTCAAAGCTTTCAAAGCTATGGTTGAAAAAGAAACAGGCCTGCAAATAAAATGCCTAAGGTCAGATGGAGGGGGAGAGTACCTCTCAAATGAGTTTGCAAGGTTCTTGTAGGAGCATGGTATAAAGCAGCAATATTCATGCAGTCATACCCCACAGTAAAATGGAATTACAGAAAGAAAAAACAGGCATATTGGAGAGATATCTCGGGCTATGCTAAATGAAAAAGATCTACCAGATTATTATTGGGCTGAAGCAGTTGCTATAGCAGTCTATATAATGAACAGGACTCCCACTGCAGCAATACATGGCATGACGCCAGAGGAGATGTATACTGGTAGGAAACCAGATATTTCTCATTTGAAGATTTTTGGTTGCATTGCCTATGTCCATGTGCCAGATGAGCTGAGGTCCAAGTTGGATCCAAAAGCTGAGAAGTGCATCTTTATTGGTTATTCTCTACAGCAGAAAGGGTATAAATGCTATAACCCTTCTACACGTAAGTTCACAGTGAGCAGAGATATTGTTTTTGATGAGATGAGCAGCTGGTATAAACCACTAAATGTGATGATTGATGTAGATGCACAAAATGGTAATGCTGCACAGAATGCACAGCAACAATCACAAAATATCAGTGGACCTAGAGTGTCCTCTACCAGTGGTTCACATACTTCGCCATGGATAGGCAGATTGAGATCAGGAGAATCCCCTCAAAGCAATGCAGAGAGTGGTACACAGGTATCACAAAAAGGGAAAGAGAAGGTAGATCAGCCCATGTATGATGTGAATGCAGGTCACTCTTGTGTGGATGGTGAATCCAGTGGCTCAGAACAGAGCATTGATGATGAGTTGGGTATTCCTTCTATTGTTACACCTGGAGTAAGGAAGACCAGGGATGTTTTGAGAGCACCTGGAAGTGAGCCTATTTTGCGCAAGTCTACCAGGGTTAGGTATCCTGTGGATAGGCTGAAATATGATGGATTTACAGCCATTCACTATGCCTATACGGTCAAAGTGATACAGGAACCAGAACCCACTTCTTTTGAGCAAGCCATGGGAAATGAAAAATGGGAGAAAGCCATGGATGAAGAAATGGATGCCTTGGATGCTAATGCTACATGGGAATTGGTGCCTTTGCCTAAAGGCAAGAATGCAATTGGTTGTAAGTGGGTTTATAAGATCAAGCACAATGCAGATGGTTCTGTGAATAGATACAAGGCAAGATTAGTTGTCAAGGGGTATGCACAGACATATGGCATTGATTATGAAGAAACTCTCAGCCCGGTTGCAAGGATGGCAACCGTAAGAGCAGCCATTGCTATGGCTGCATCAAAGGGATGGTCTTTACATCAGATGGATGTAAAGAATGCCTTCTTGCATGGTGATTTGCAAGAAGAGGTCTTTATGGAGCAGCCAGCAGGTTATGTTCATGCTACTCATCCTAAGTTTGTTTGTAGGTTGAAGAAAGCCTTGTATGGCTTGAAGCAAGCACCTAGAGCATGGTCTGACAAGATAGGACAGTATCTTGTCACTATTGGCTTTCAGATTTCCAAGGCAGATTTCTCACTCTATGTGAGAAAAACAGAGAAAGGGATTACGCTACTGGTCATTTATGTTGATGATTTGATCATCACAGGTGATAGTGATGAAGATATCCTTCACGTGAAAATGCTATTGAGGCAGAAGTTTGAGATGAAGGATTTGGGAGAGCTGCGTTATTTCTTGGGCATTGAGGTGATTAGATCACCAAGTGGGATACAGCTCTTGCAGAGGCAGTATGGATTGGACATGCTGTCCAAATATGGGATGTAAGCCTACAGGCTGTAAGCCTATTTCAGTTCCTTTGGAGCAGAATGTGAAGCTGAGCACAGATGCAGGTGAGCTTCTGGAAGACCCTACTATGTACAGACGCATAGTAGGAAGTTTGATTTACATGACTATTACCAGGCCAGATTTGAGCTATGCTGTTGGGTTGGTAAGTCAGTTTATGCAGGCTCCAAGGAAACCGCACTTGGATGCGGCTAGACGCATACTCAGGTATGTGAAGTCCACATTGCAGTATGGACTATTTTATGAGGCTGGGGTTCAGATACAGTTGCATGGATACAATGATGCTGATTGGGCTGGTAGTATTTCTGATAGAGGATCTACCAGTGGATATGTGTTCTCTTTTGGGAGTGCTGCAGTCACTTGGAGCAGCAAGAAACAGCCTACAGTTGCCTTGTCAAGCACAAAGGCTAAGTACAGGGGTGCAGCAATGGCTGCATGTGAGGTAGCTTTGTTGCATAAGCTACTCTACGATATGCATCAGTCTACAGATGGGCTAGTTGTCATTTATTGTGACAACATGAGCAGTATACACTTGGCAAAGAACCCAGTCTTTCATGCTAGAACAAAGCACATTGAGGTGCATTATCACTATGTGCGGGAGAAAGTGTTACTAGGTCTTATTGATCTAGTTTATGTCAGCACAGAGGGTCAGGTAGCTGACATATTCATGAAAGCATTGGGCGCAGAGAAGCTACGCAAGTTCATAGACCTGCTTGGTGTGCAAGATTTGGGATTGAGCTCGAGGGGGAGTGTTGAGATATCGAGCTCCACTCGAGATATGCCAGGGTGACCGTTGTGTACTTATGTCACCGACTTGTTAGCTGGAGATGCGGTTGGTACACCGCCCATGAATAATAGCTGGATGACAGCTATCCTTATCTACACTAGTTCGTGGCTCAGTTAGTATGCCACCTTAGTTAGTTGAGTTTGGTTTGAGACCCACATATAGGGTTCTTCTATTTCTTTGTACTTGAGTTCTTTTGGCTTTCACAACTAAGAAGAGGAAAACTGTTTTCAGCCTCCACCTTTGTGTGTATTCCCCCATTGTGATTGTGAGAAAGCTTCAAGTGAGACTCCTTTCCTCTCTCCCACAATCTTCACACAATCTGCCTGTCCATGGCGAAGTATGTGAACCACTGGTAGAGGACACTCCAGGTCCACTGATATTTTGTGATTGCTGTTGTGCATTCTGTGCAGCATTACCATTTTGTGCATCTACATCAATCATCACATTTACTAGTTTATACCAGCTGCTCATCTCATCAAAAACAACATCTCTGCTCACTGTGAACTTACATGTAGAAGGGTTATAGCATCTATACCCTTTCTGCTGCAGAGAATAACCAATAAAGACGCACTTCTCAGCTTTTAGATCCAACTTGGACCTCAGCTCATCTGTCACATGGACATAGGCAATGCAACCAAAAATCTTCAAATGAGAAATATCTGGTTTCCTACCAGTATACATCTCCTCTGGCGTCATGCCATGTATTGCTGTAGTGGGAGTCCTGTTCATTATATGGACTGCTGTAGCAACTGCTTCAGCCCAATAATAATCTGGTAGATCTTTTTCATTTAGCATAGCCCGAGATATCTCTCCAATATGCCTGTTTTTTCTTTCTGCAATTCCATTTTGCTGTGGGGTATGACTGCATGAATATTGCTGCTTTATACCATGCTCCTGCAAGAACCTTGCAAACTCATTTGAGAGGTACTCTCCCCCTCCATCTGACCTTAGGCATTTTATTTGCAGGGTTGTTTCTTTTTCAACCATAGCTTTGAAAGCTTTGAAGTGCCCAAACACTTCACTTTTCTTTTTCATAAAATACACCCACAGTTTTCTGCTGAAGTCATCAATAAATGTGACAAAATAGTGACAGCCTCCAATAGATGCAGCTTTTGTAGTCCACACATCAGAGTGGATTAATTCCAATGGCTTTTTACTCTCTTGAACATGCCTAGGAAAAGATTTCCTTGCCTGTTTCCCAAATTGACAGGCTTCACAAACCTTGTGCATTTCTGCAACCTTGAATTTAGGCAATCCTGCAACAATATTTTGGGCTTGCATTGATTTAAGTCACTGTATATTAACATGACCAATGCGTTTGTGCCAGATATCAATATCTGCAACTACACCGGTCCCATGTGCAAACATTGCTGCACTCAATTCAGGCATGTCTGCATCCAACATAAACATCCTGCCCTTCTTCTTTCCTTTTGCTATCAAGCGACCATTATTTTTCATATCCTCAACAAAGCATCCATGAGGATTAAATCTGACCTGCAAGCCCTGCTCAACCATCTGACCAACAGAAACCAGGTTCTTGGTGATGTTCGGGACATGAAATACATCATACAAGTATTTCTTTTTCCCATCCTGCATAGACAAAGGAATTTTGCCAATCTGCACAATAGGATGTGTAGTATCATCACCAGTCTCCACAAATCCTAGCTTTTCCATTTTCCTTGCATCTTGCATCCATTCTCCATGACCTGTCATGTGGTTTGATGCACCTGAGTCAACATACCACACATCATTTTGTTCTTCTGCACTTGTCACAGAATTGGTCATCCACTGGTGACCCAATGGAAGCAAGTGCATCTGCAATTTTCTTCACTTTCATGTGGTAGTCATTTATGCTCAAATTTTCTCTCTGCACATTGTGCAACTCCTGTTTGAGTTGCATTTTCCTGGCTTGCGTATTTGTGCTGTACATTTTTGCCAAAGTATCCCATGCCTCCTTTGGCATATTTGCATCCTGAATATGCACAATCATGGAGTCCGAAATGCTGATAGACAACCAGTACATAACTTTCCTGGCTCTCTCATGCCATCCTTTGAATGCCTGCATTTCCTGTTGACTGGGAACATTAGGAAGAACAGGTTCTTCTTCATTTCCTGTAATGAATTCCCAATAGCCTCTTCCCATCAAGAAATTCGTCATTTTAAACTTCCATGCCTGGAAGTTGTTCTTGTCAAGCTTTTCAATGACAATCTGTGAAAGAGAATCAGATGCCATTACAAAACACTGCAAAATATTCTGTCACTGCAAAAAAACATAGCTTTTGCCTCACATGGGCAGATATGCAAAACTGACGAAAGTGGTATTTCACCACACAGTCACTTCCTAGTGATGATTTTGCATCAACAGGCAATAGGCGTGAATCTGCAACTCCCAATATCTCTGCACACAAGCATACGATGCAATTTCTGTGGCACCTTTCCACCGACTAGCCGTGCAGCAGTGGTCGCACAGCAAAAAACAGGGCCTTTTTCTGAGTGCCTACGAAGAACTTCCGCCTTCAAAACGGGCCCCGAAACTGCCTCAAATCAGAAAAATAAACTCACTGAAGGCTTCGCCCTATCCCGCAGCATATACTGCGCTCTCGCCACACCGCGAAGGGCATCTCAATCTGAAACAGTGCACTCCTGCACTTCTGGCTATGCTACCTATAGAGATTTGCTCCCAAACTCAAAATAGGAAAGCAACACTGGTCCTCTTACCAGGACACCACGAACGTGGCTTGCTTTCTTGAGCTCCTTATCACGAACAAGGCTCTGATACCATGTGAAGATAGTGGGAGAGAGGGAAGGAGTCTCACTTGCGGCTTTCTCACATGCACAATGGGGGAATACACACAAAGGTGGAGGCTGAAAACAGTTTTTCTCTTCTTAGTTGTGAAAGCCAAAAGAATACTAGTACAAAGAAATAGAAGAACCCTATATGTGGGTCTCAAACCAAACTCAACTAACTAAGGTGGCATACTAACTGAGCCACGAACTAGTGTAGATAAGGATAGCTGTCATCCAGCTATTATTCGTGGGTGGTGTACCAAACCGCATCTCCAGCTAACAAGTCGGTGACATAAGTGCACAACAGCCACCCTGGCATATCACGAGTGGAGCTCGATATCTCAACATGGGACCATATCTCAACACCTCCCCTTGAAGCCATGATACTTTGGCTACTACAAGGTGGTCAGATGTGAGTTACAAGATCAAATCCTCCCCTGGGTGCTTTCATAGCTACGCTCAGGTGGCCAGGTTTGATTTAAAACATTTGGGCTAAAGGTGGCAAGGCTTTTGCTTTTCAATACATGTTTTTCTTGTCATTCTAATCAGGCTTGATGATGACTCCATGTAGTTGACCTGCTAGTTCTTCATTATGCAATCTTCTTCCTTGTGTCCCAACTTCTTGCAATGGTGACACTTTGGTTTGTTATTCAGTCTGTAGTCACCTCGATAGTGACCCATCCTTATGCAATGGTAACACTTCGTTGATGTTTTATTGAACAATGCTTGTTCTTCATTATTGATGTTGCGTGTTGGTGTAGATGTTGATGTCGATGCCTTCAAATATCTTTCTTTTTCAAGAAGAGAGGATACATATTCCTCAAACTTTGGATTTGAAAGACTCTTCAAAGTGGTTGTCAGTGCACTGTACTCTTCATGCATGCTTTTAAGGAGAATTGCAAGTGCATCCTTTTCTCGTACTTTTGCATTTATGCCTTCTAGTTGGGTCATAATGCCTTTGATCTTGTTGACAAATTGTGCCACGGATTCATTGAAGCTCATGTGCAAACCATAGAATTCAATCTTAAGATGAATTTCTAGGTTTTTGGCTTTTGCACCAAACACTGTGTTCAATTCATCCCTTGCACCTTTGGCATGATCCTTAGAGTCTATATGATGATGAATTATGTTTGGAACCAAGTGCAAGCCAATGAGTGATAGTGCTACCTCACTTTTTTCTTCCAGGCTTCATTTTTTGCAGTGGGTATGTCTTCTTTTACAGTCTTCCAAAGCTTCTAATGCATCAAGAGATACCTCATTTGTGTAGACCAGGTGTGAAATTCTTCCCCAGTGAACTTCTCAACATTTGGGGTGCGTATTGCCATTGCAAAGGTCTTACTAATTAAAGAAAACTTTCAAATATGGCAGTGTCTAATTGCATGCAACAAAATCAACTTCATATGTGCATAGAGCTAGAAAAGGCGATCACTTTCCCTTTTTGGAGCACATGCAAATTCTTTTTGGTGGATTGAAAGTTATGGCTTGTCGAAGTTTTTATGAAGAGAGAGTGGGCATGATTATGTGGCATAGGGATTCATATGTTGCATGCAAGACTGTGCTTAAAAAGGGACTATGAGGGGAGTATGTGCTTAGGTGGCACTCTACCACATGGTATCCTTCTAACCCAACATTAACCAAAGTTATATAAAATCAATGATGGTTAGTTATATCAAGTGCCACGTGGCATCCTACACTGACCAACATATCAAGATTGAAGCTAACCACAGTTAGATAATATTAGACCATCCATCTACCACATGGCATTTCCATGTGGCCTAAGGTTATTAAACATTGGGCTAGGTTTACACGGCAGCGTTGTGGGAGGGTGACTCTTCTGCTATGGCGGAGACATTTGAAGCTTGATAAGGGGCCTTATGAGATGACTTGTGAGGCTGTGGAGAGGTGTGCATGCTTTGATGCTATTGGCTAGGCGATTGGCAACCTAGCTAGTTGGAGGTGCATCGTAGTATAGCTGATGCATTGCCTGGTTGTTTGTGGGAGTCTAGAGGTTGCTAGATGCATTGTGAGCTCATAGGATCCTAGACTACTGGCCATAGTTGTTTGATGAGACTATGTCAGCAGCCTCATCTTTGCACTTGTGCCTACAAGGCCCTTGCTTATGCCTCCCCTACCATGGCTTTCGCACCTTCCTTGATAATTTTCTCAAGTTGCGCTGCCTTTGCTGCATCGGTATTTTTCTCTTGTAGAAACATCACCTTCTAAGACATCTTCTTATTGTATTGCTCAAAAATCCCTTTGAGGGTAGATGCAATCAGGTATTGCAACTCTTGCATACTAACATGACAATTGGGATTTTCCATCCATGCAATTCTTCAGGTTGGTTATCATGTTCTTAGCCTCTTGGAGATTGCCCTTAAGAAAGATACATCACCTCCTTTCAGTTGCTCTACTACTACTTGAACTTGCCAGAACTTCACAATTCCTCTTGTATCAGGAAAGAAGTGAATGGTCTTCTTCAACACATCTTTGAGGTCTATTGGCAAGCTAGAAACCTTGAATCCACCATGTTTACTAATCTGATCATTGAGGTATACATCTAGAATATCCTATCTCTTCCACTACAATCGAATAATTGTGCTTGCAAATTGCCTCTAGGAATGCCTAGTGCATTTTCAATCATGCTTTCACTAATGGTAATCTTATGACCGTGATAAATTAGTTGCCCCTCTACGTTCACCTCCTGTACCAACCTAGTGAAGTTTTTGAGAGCATCAAAATTGGGCTTTTGAAGAGCGAAAGAGGAGCTCCCATATGTCACAATTTCAAGATCAGGGGAGGAGAGCCTCTTGCACTGTGCTATAGAGGGGGAGAAAAGATTGTCTGAGGAGCTACCGGACTATGCAGGGTTGATTATGAGAGTGGATAAAAGTTGCAAGAAGAGTGCAAGGGAGATAGAAATGGTCGAGAGGGATAGAAGATGAAAGAGTGAAGGAAATGGAATAATGGAGGCTTGAGTTTCCAGTCCAAGTGCAAGAGTCCAAGTGCAAGGGAGAAAGAAATGGTTGAGAGGGATAGAAGACAAAATAGCTAAGAGAATGGAATAACGGAGGCTTAAGCTTGTAGCCCAACTACACTGTCAAGGTGAGAGCCACCATGGTGGTTGGCCTGAATTTCAATTAATTCAAAGCGGCAGTACTACCTTGCATAGTAATGAGTGATTAGAGGCATTGGAATCTTAGATTTTCAGCCATGTCTCTTGTGGCGGCTAAGATTCCACTGGGCTGATAGTTAATTACTAGTAGGCTTAAGCAGTCTCTTGTTCACCCACCATCAGGCTTAAGCATGCATGATCACTACGAGTGCAATAAAAATTAACAATCATCTCCGCACTCCCATGCTCAGTAGAGTACTAGAGTGCCTAGTAATGAGTGATTAGAGGTGGTAGGCTTCATGATTTTCTTTTGTCAGAATTACTGCCTGGTGGTGGTGGCTCTCATCAGCCACGTCTATCATGGCTATGTTTCCACTGGACTGATAGTTAATTACCAGCCACCGTAGTGGCCTACTCACCCGCCACTAGGATTAAGCATGCATGATCACTATGAGTGCAATAAAAATTATGTGCCACTGGGATTGCATGCTCAATAGAGTACTAATGAGTGAATAGAGGTGATTAGGCTTCATGATTTACTTTTGTGGGAATTACTACGTGGTGGTGGTGGCTCTCATCATCCACGTCTATTGTGGCTATGATTCCACTAGGCTGGTAGTTAATTACCAGCCATCGTAGTGGCCTGCTCATCACCCACCACCGAGCTTAAGCATGCATGATCACTTTGAGTGCAATAAAAATTACCATCCACTAGGCTTGCATGCTTAGTAGAGTACTAGTGAGTGATTAAGCTTCATGATTTACTTTTGTGGGAATTATTGCCCGGTGGTGGTGGCTTTCATCAGCCACATCTATCATGGCGTAGTGAATTACAAGCCACCCACGACATGGCATCTGGTTCATGATTACCAACCCATCTGGGGTGGTGCCTAAGACTCCATCATGGTGGCCTGCAATTAATATGGATGGAACCCTGAGCTTTAGCCACCATGGGGGCTTGAACTTTATTATATATAAGATCTGTGGCATTTGGCATTTTACTACATTGCTCTCATCCACCCCTGCTCTGCTACTTTTCTCTGCACGCTCTGCTACTTTTCTCCACACCCCTCCAACTCTCATCACTCATCTGCTGCTCACCCAGTCATCTTCACCATGCCTACTACCACCCCCCTCGATGCATTGTGATCCCAATGTTATCTGCCTTCAAATATAAGGTGATTGCCTTGATCTCACCTAGAGTAGAAATGTTGGCACTACTGGAGACCCTTCATTTACATAGTCGATTCCCCCCAACACTGCATGCCATCACCTTAGATGACATGCTCACCTCTAGCCTCTTTATGGCTATGTCAAGTATGGGTTCCCCCTAGACGTCGACAAAGGCCTCACTATTTTCACAGTAGAGTACTATTGACTTGTTTGGGAGGCCATATTCAGAATCCTAGCAATGTGCATGGTCTTTGGCCTCTCCATCATCTCCTCCTTTGGCTCCCTAAAAATTTTAATGCAACAAGCTAGACTAATGGAAATACTATGTTGTACAAATTCCCTCTTGCTCAGATGAGGCTCATAACTACTCAGCAATGGCTTGATGTAATCTTTTGGCCTCTAAGGCTCTCAATGATCTTTTGGCTCATTAGATGTAATGTTTTGGTCTCTAAGGCTCTAAGAAATTGTTGAGTTTTTATTACATTTATGTAATCTCTTTTTGTTCATTTTGAGGCTCTCAATATGCACTGTTGTTAACTTTTATGGTCGCTTTCTGTAATCTTTTGGCCTTTCAGGCTCTTAGCAATTGCTAAGTTTTTATAAATGTAAGATCCTATGTTTAATTTTTGCTCAGTATAAGTTGTTAATTTTGATATAACATGTTATTGGAGTAGAATATTGTTGCAAAAACATTTTTTGCTCATGGTTTGCAGATAACCATTTAATTGAGAAAAGCTATTTTTGAAAATTCAAATTTCTAGATGTGATGTTATTGTTCAAGATATGATGCCGAAGATGGCTTTCAAATGGCATTTGAGTTTTAATCAAGATGTGGATGGAGTATTTTTTAAGCATTGAATTGAAATGCGAGCTTCCTTATGAAACTTTTTTAACCCATTTGAAATGAAAATTAATTGTCATATCAATAATGGAATCCTATGTTTTGGAGAGGAACATTGGTTTCTTTCAAGCACATGTACTACTGTTGCATAATGTGAGTATATCATGAATTGGAAGTTATGGTAGACTAAAATCAACAATGGTAGTATGGTTAACAAAGCAAGGTACGTTCTGTCATATTTATGAATGATGCTAAGCGGTGCTATGAAATTGGCAATGCTAGTGTAGCAAACATAGGAAGGTAAGTTTTATATTTGACATACTTCCCAATTAGGGATTTACATGAACCTAGTAAACATAGGAAGGTTAGTTTTATCTTTGAGATACTTCTCAATTAGGGGTTTCCATAAAGCTATGTTTAGGGTCCTTTCAATAGAAATTGTGAAAAACCTCGCTCGCTTTTTCAGCCCACTCACTTTTTCTTGCTCGCTCTATCAACTGCCTCATGGTTAGGGACCCATTCCTTTTTCAGACAATTGGTATCCATTCCTTTTTCAGACAACTGGTATCCATTCCTTTTTCAGACAACTAGTATACAATGTATTGTTATCTTGGTTCTCCTTCCTACCCTGTGACTCATACCATACCACTATAAATGATGTAGCTCTCCCCTGATCATCCATGCTCACGTCCAACAATTTTGCAACCCAAAACTTCACATTCTCATGTTCATCGTCCGATGGTAGAACTGCAACAAAACAATGGACATCTATGTATATTTGTGGCATAAACTCTTTCTTCTTCAGTCCACAATATGGACATGGTAGCAATGATTCAAACTCATTTTCAAAGATACCACAAGTTGGGCACAAGTCATTACCAATATTTGGCCAAAATAAAGGACGTTCTCTCTTAGCATCATCTTCTTGCATTTTCTCAAGGTCCTTTATCAATTGGTAGGTCTTCCTTTATCAATTGGTAGATCTTCCTTATTACAGTAGTGCTGCTTTCATTCCAAGATGGCTTCTAATGAGGAAATCTCTTCAGCATTTCCTCTTTGTATGTAATAAAAGCTTTTAAGCCTTCTATTTAATCTTTGTATTTCTTGCTGAATTATTTTATAGGAGCCCATTTTTGGATGAATATCTTTGCTTAAAATTGAAGTTAAGAGACTATAAGGTTCTTTGGGTTCCCATGTTGTATCAAGAGATTGTATCAAGAGAATAGTGTTGCCACTGCATCACTGGTTTTCCATCCTTTAAGAAAAAGCAAAAGTGGTGTGGAGCGCTATGACCTATTAGGGCATCACCACCTTTTTGTATGAAAGATAGAATAAATCTCTTCCAATAATACACCATTTCAATTATGGGAGCATACTGTACCTTCCTTGCATCCACCAACTTGCCTCCCACATTTTCTTATCAAGTCATCCATAGTCTCCATGTCCTTGTGTTTTAGATCTCTTCAAACTATGGTAAATACTTGAGCGATGTCCTCATGTGTGTCTCCAACCAACAAAAACCCATCTTCAATCTTATTGAAGATTTGATGAGCGATTAGCATTGAGAAAAATGCAAAGAAGAGTACATTCTTATTCTTATTCTCTCGTCCACAATTGTCTGCTTGTATTGACAAATTTGTTGGTAGGCGACCTTTTTTTGCATGTACACTGTGAATTGTTTTCATAACGGATGTCACAATTTGATTGCTATCATGTAGATGCAAGGAATCAATCCATATGTCTACAAAAAACTTATATCCATGCACTAACACTCCACATAAATGTATCTTCAAAAGGTACTTTCCTTGTAGCTTAGGTGGAGTGTTAACGAATCTATGTAATGTTGTTGTATTCTGATCCATACCATCTACAATAACACACATGTACTTGTTTGGATGAGAATAGCTTACTCCTTCCAAAATGCCAATTTTATTCTAGAATGTTGAACAAGTCCATGATGAAATTCTCTCTTTTTTTAGTATGCTTCTCTTTGTTCTGGAGACGTTGCACTTTCAAGTGCTTGCTTTGGATCATCACAGTCACTACACTTTATCATTTTTTGCCTCTTTGGGATTTTAACATGTCCAAGCTCTTCTTCTAAAGAGTATACAGATTGTGAAAAGATGTCCAAGCATGCCCTCTTTTCCTCTGTGTTTTTCCAATAGAGTTAAATACTTCTTTTTTTTGGTCAAACCTATCAAAAGATGCATTTCAAATAGATGGGGTTGAGGTAAAGCATTTTCATGAATGTAGTCTCTAAAAATTACTATTGCCAAAACCATTGAGGCTCTTGTTTTGGGGCTTCCTGTGTTTCCATGAATGTTAAACTTTACTCCATACTTTGCTTTATTAGCAAATCCTAGTATGTACCATGTGATAATCCTATAGTAATATGATATGCATTATTGCAAATACTTTTTCCATTCATGAGAGGCTTCTATGTTTTCAAAAACTTTGCTTTTTCTTGTCATTTACTAGAAAAGCAAGAGAGCCGCATGAGTAGGTATTCATTTCTTTTTCTCCCTCTCATTTAAAACACCTGTTCTCTATGCCCATTGATGTCATGTAAGTGAATGGAATGCATACATCTACACTTGCAACATGTAGATCACATTGCTTTTAGCACAACATCTTCATTCATTACTCTTCTTCTCTTTGGTTGCTTTTCTACATCTACCCAGAATTGCTTTCTTCTCATGCATATGTATGTCCGTTTTCATTTCTTTTGTACATCCTTATTTGAATTTGTACACTTCTCCCCATCAAGTTTATTTGTCACTTTGTTTTCATGGGATGTTGCATCCTTGATCTTATCACAGTCAAAGTCAAATACTGACGAATAGTCCTTTGTTGATTTCATTCTTATCTCTCAAGAAATCGTAGGACCATTTGAATCAATCTCCATACATCATGGAGCATCCACGTTTGATAATCCAACACTTTCAAACTCATTGCCCTTGTCAATGTGTATGAATTCATCCACTCCAGATAAGACATCACTTTTGAAACCTTTTGCTTTCTTGGTACCAATGAACTCATCCACTCTGACAAGATTTCACTTATATAGTTTAGTGCATTGAAATCATCCAAGTTTGAGGGAACAACACTAATGATATCTTTATCCTTCTCGACGCGTGTGTGAATTCATCGACTCTAGATAAGACCGCTTCTAAAATATTTTTCCTTCTAAGTACCACTGAAGTCATCCACTTCTAATAAGATGTTACTTCCATAAATGATTGCATTGAAATCATCTAATTCTGAAGGGACCACTTTTGATGTCTTTACCTTTCTCAAAATGCATGAATTCATCCACTCCAGATAAGGCATTGCTTCTGAATTATTTATGTTTCTCAGTACCAATGAACTCATCCACTCCTGATAAGATGTCACTTCTATACTTGCATCCATTGAAATCATCCACATCTGAAGGGACAAATCTTGTCTCATTGGCATATTCTTTAAGTCCTTTGAAATTGCACTATACTTTTATCTTTATCAATGAAAACCACATGTCCTTTTTTAAACTTCAAAAAACACCTATTTCATTAATTTTGGACTTTTTGTGTTGTTTTTGGACGAAGCCCAAAAATCCTTCCCAAATGAAAACTTTACTTTGTGAAAATATCCTTCCCAAATCAAAATTTTACTTTCTCAAAATATTCTTCCCAAATCAAAAGTTCACTTTGTGGCACTATCATATTCACATAAAAATATTGTTTTTTCAATCTATACTTTTGCACCAACATGCAAGAATTTGAAATAATCTTATATTAGAAATTCTAGCTATATCTAAGTTATTTGTTAATTTAATTATTTTTAATATTTTTCCTTGACTTTTTTCCTTCCCAAATCAAAAGTTCACTTTGTGGCACTATCATATTCACATAAAAATATTGTTTTTTCAATCTATACTTTTGCACCAACATGCAAGAATTTGAAATAATCCTATATTAGAAATTCTAGCTATATCTAAGTTATTTGTTAATTTAATTATTTTTAATATTTTTCTTTGACGTTTTTCGTTGACGTGATAAATTTATAAATCCATGAAAGGAGACTTAAATATTTCATGAAAATAACATTGTCACTCGGCAATATGCACAAAATTTTTAAAACTTTTAATAAATAGAAAGAAGACATGATGCCATAAGACCCAAGTTTTGTATTGAACCAAAGAGGTATAATAGCAATTATAGCTATTATTATATGATTACATTGAGAGACATTGCTCTTAGCTAGAGTGTTTATATCCAAAATGATATAGATTGAACATATGTTTACAATTTAAATTGTTGCTCTTAAAGAGCCTCAATTCGTGCCATCTGCATAATTTGACTCCCCATTATCTTATTGCTCAATGTCACGACAGTCCCTTACCAGGTGCCATCTGCATAATTTGACTCCCACTTGTCTTGCCAAGCCTTGCCCCTTGGGTGCATTGACTCCCCATTGTCTTATTGCTCAATGCGATAGTCCCTTGCCAGGTGCCATCTGCATTAACTCCCTATTGTCTTGCCAAGCCTTGGCCCTTGGGTGACATCCAGTGCAAAATACAGGTGCCATCTGCATTAACTCCCACAAGTTATCTTGCTAAGCCTTGCCCCTTGGGTGCATTAACTCCCCATTGTCTTATTGCTCAATGTGATAGTCCCTTGCCAGGTGCCATCTGCATTAACTCCCTATTGTCTTGGCAAGCCTTGACCCTTGGGTGACATCCAGTGCATATTTTGACTCTCATTTGACATAGGAGGTGATGACTTTGATTATAATTGTCTTGGATTGGCTCCTTGCCTAGTACCCACACAAAATCCTTCAATGGACTTCAATACAAAGCTTTAATCATGGACATTCTTCATTTGCGCTGTCTCCTTCTACTTCCTCCATGGCGAGCATCCTTAAAAATTCGTGTATATGCAAAATAGTTTGCTGTGGTATTTTTATTTTTCCTTCTACCTCATATCCCATGCACTTCTTTGATTTCTTTACCCTTGAATGCCAAGACACTATGATTGTCTCCGTCAAAACTTGAGAGACCGCTTCATCATTTGGGGCCCACTCCTTCATTATACAATTAGTATATAATGTGTTGTTATCCATATTCTCCTTCCTGCCCTTTGGCTCATACCATACCGCTGTAAATGTTGTAGCTCTCCCTTGGTCATCTCTTTGCACATCAACTACTTTTGCAACCCAAAACTTCATATTCTAATATTCATCATCCGATGGCCGAACCACAACAAAACAATCGACCTCTATATCTACTTGTGGCATAAACTCTCTCTTCTTTGGCCCACAATATGGACGTGGGAGTAATGATACAAATTCATTTTCAAAGACTGGAGCTGGGGGCGCAAATCGTTATGAACATTTGGCCAAAACATATTGCATTCTTCCTTGACATCCTTTGAGACTCACATTCTCTCAAGGTCCTTTATTAAATTTTGTGTCTTGTTAATTACAGTGGTAGTGTGTTCTCTCCAAGTAGGCTTCGAATCAGGATATCTCCAGAGCATTTCCTCTTTGTATGTAATAAATGCTTTTAATCCTTCTATTTCACAATTAGACCTCTCATTAAATTCGTGTATAGGAGCCCATGTTGGATACCTTTCCTTGCTGGGAATTGAAGTTAAGAGACTATAAGGTTCTTCAGGTTCCCATTTTGTATCATGAGAATACTGTTGCCATTGCATTACGGGTTTTTCATCTTAAAAAAAAAAACAAAAGTAGTGTGGATTGGTATGACCTGTCAATGCATCACCACCCGTTTGTATGAAAGCTAGAATGAAGCTCTTCCAATCATACATTCTTTCGAGCCTGTCACATACTGTACTTTCCTTACGACCACCAACTTGCCTGCCACATCTTCTTACCAAGTCATCTATTGTCTCCACATCCTTGCATTTAAGCTCCCTTGAGACTGTGCTAAAAACCTGATCGATATCCTCGTGTGTATGCCCAACATACAAAAATCCACATTCGACCTCATCAAAGATTCGATGAGAAACTAGCATGGAGCAGAATGCAAACATGAGTACATTCTTATTTTCTCGCCAGCAATTATCAGCTTGTATTCTCAAAGTCAGTAATAGGCGACCTTTTTCTGCATGTACATTGCGAATTGCCTTCATAATAGATGTTACAACTTGATTGCTATCATGTAGATGCAAGGAATCAATCCATATATCTGCAAAGAACTTAATTCCATGCACTAACACTCTATAATTTGTAGATGCCTTTTTTGTGTCCAAATCTGACAATACAATGCCTAGTCAATGGGGTAGATATTGTAGAATCCCCTCAAAGCAATGCAGAGAGTGGTATGCAGGTATCACGAAAAGGAAAAGAGAAGGTAGATCAGCCCATGTCTGATGTGAATGCAGGTCACTCTTGTGTGGATGGTGAATCCAGTGGCTCAGAACAGAGCATCGATGATGAGTTGGGTATTCCTTCTGTTGTTACACCTGGAGTAAGGAAGACCAGGGATGTTTTGAGAGCACCTGGAAGTGAGCCTATTTTGTGCAGGTCTACCAAGGTTAGGTATCCTGTGGATAGGCTGAAATATGATGGATTTACAGCCATTCACTATGCCTATATGGTCAAAGTGATACAGGAACCAGAACCCACTTCTTTTGAGCAAGCCATGGGAAATGAAAAATGGGAGAAAGCCATGGATGAAGAAATGGATGCCTTGGATGCTAATGCTACATGGGAATTGGTGCCTTTGCCTAAAGGCAAGAATGCAACTGGCTATAAGTGGGTTTATAAGATCAAGCACAAGCAGATGGTTCTGTGAATAGATACAATGCAAGATTAGTTGTCAAGGGGTATGCACAGACATATGGCATTGATTATGAAGAAACTTTCAGCCCGGTTGCAAGGATGGCAACCGTAAGAGTAGCCATTGCTATGGCTGCATCAAAGGGATGGTCTTTACATCAGATGGATGTAAAGAATGCCTTCTTGCATGGTGATTTGCAAGAAGAGGTATTTATGGAGCAGCCAGTAGGTTATGTTCATGCTATTCATCCTGAGTTTGTTTGCAGGTTGAAGAAAGCCTTGTATGGCTTGAAGCAAGCACCTAGAGCATGGTCTGACAAGATAGGACAGTATCTTGTCACTATTGGCTTTCAGATTTCCAAGGCAGATTTCTCACTCTTTGTGATAAAAACAGAGAAAGGGATTATGCTGCTGGTCATTTATGTTGATGATTTGATCATCACAGGTGATAGTGATGAAGATATCCTTCATGTGAAAATGCTATTGAGGTAGAAGTTTGAGATGAAGGATTTGGGAGAGCTGCGTTATTTCTTGGGCATTGAGGTGATTAGATCACCAAGTGGGATACAGCTCTTGCAGAGGCAGTATGGATTGGACATGCTGTCCAAATATGGGATGACAGGCTGTAAGCCTATTTCAATTCCTTTGGAGCAGAATGTGAAGCTGAGCGCAGATGCAGGTGAGCTTCTGGAGGACCCTACTATGTACAGATGCATAGTAGGAAGTTTGTTTTACATGACTATTACCAGGCTAGATTTGAGCTATGCTGTGACAAAATATGAAGAGGGGAGAGGAGAAGAGTGGAGATGAGGAGAGAGGGCACAGCTAGAGAGAGCACACCACAACTGGCTAACTGTACATGGCTAACTGTACACTAGAATTAGTTGAAAAAATAGAATATATACAAACCCTTTTAGGGTTAGGGTTAGGGGATCTAACCCTTTCCTTTATAGCACTCTATAAGGTTAGTGCTATGCACATATGATCATGTGATGGTGCTATGCACACATGATCACATGATGTTGAGCGTGAACTCTCAACACCTTCCCTCAAGATCAACATCATGAAGTAGGCCTTCCCTCAAGATGATGATTCTCGGGAATCGAAGAAGGACTGAGCATTACATTCCATCACACCCCTTTAATGGGAATGTCCTTCCTCTGCATCAAACCAAGAGCTAGTCGGTGTTTCTCGAATAGCTCTTTACCGAGTGGTTTGGTAAAGATGTCTGCAACATTTTCTTTGCTATCACAATGCTGTAGTGTGATGTCACCAAGTAACACTCTTTCTCTGATGAAGTGCTCTCTGACATCAATGTGCTTTGTTCTGGAGTGATATACTGGATTTTTGGCCAATGCTTGAGCCTATTGATTATCACAGTATATTGTTGTTTGACTCATCAAAGTAATCTGTTTCTGACAATAGTCTTCTGAGCCATATAGCCTCACATGCACCTGTAGTGAGTGCTCTATATTCTGCTTTAGTCGAAGACAAAGAAACAGTTGGCTGTTTGTTTGACAACCATGATATAGCACCTTGACCAAGGAAAAATGCATATCCCTGTGTCGATCTCCTGGTCTCATGATGTCCAGCATAGTCACTGTCACAGTATCCATGCAACCGTGGATGACTTCCTCTGTATTCTATCCCAAATTGTCTTGTACCTCTGATGTATCTCAAGACTCTTTTGGCTGCATTCCAGTGAGACTGTTTTGGATTTGCCATAAACTGTGCTAGTGAGCTTACTGCATAACAAATATCTGGCCCTGTAATTGTCAAATATATAAGAGATCCAATGAGTTGCTTGTAGTATCTGTCATTGACTGTAGGCTTTTCTGAATCTTTAGTAAGTTTCAAACTCTGTTCCATGGGAGTGGCTGCAATCTTGCAATCTACCATATGAAACTTCTTCAGGAGACTGTCAACATATTTGAGCTGACTCATGAATGTGCTATCTGAATCTCTCCAGAACTCAATTTCAAGACAATAGTGCATAAGTCCAAGATCTTTCATGTTAAACTCTGCAGATAAGTCTTGTTTTAGTTTTCTGATGAAGCTATCCTTGCTTCCTGTCATAATCAGATCATCTACATATAAAAGTGCAATAGTAATATCTTCCCCTTGAACTTTGTAGTAGAGAGTATGATCTGCATTGGACTTCATGTATCCCAGATCAGCAAAATACTTGTCAATTCTGCTGTACCAACTTCTGGGTGCTTGCTTTAAGCCATAGAGACTTTTCTTGAGATGGCAAACCTTGTTCTCCTTTCCTGGTTCAACATAACCGGCTGGTTGTTGCATGTAGACTTCCTCGTCTAGATAACCATTGAGAAATGCATTTTTGACATCTAGCTGATACACATTCCATTTACTGAGTGTTGCTAGTGATATCAAGAACCGTATGGAATCCATCTTTGCTACTGGAGCATAAGTCTCATCATAATCTTGGCCATATTGTTGTGCAAATCCTTTTGCAACTAATCTGGCTTTGTATCTCTGAATACTGCCATCTGGATTGTACTTCACTTTGTATACCCATTTGTTGGCTATGGCCGCCTTTCCTGGTGGAAGGTCGCATAATTCCCAAGTGTTATTTTTATACAAAGCATCCATTTCTTCATTCATAGCAGTTTGCCATTCTGGCTTGTCTACTGCGTCTTCGAAGTACACTGGCTCTTCTGTAGCCATGATGGTAGTCATAAGAGCATAGTTGGTGGTTTCCACCTGAATTGCTTTGCCTTTCTGAGCATATGTCAATCTAGCTGGTGGTCTGCTTTCCCTAGTAGACCGTCTGAGCTGCTGTGGCGCTGCTTGGGGTGTTGCTGGCAATTCTTGCTCTTCTTCATCAACCTGTTCTGTAGGTGACTATGAAGTCGATGGTTCTATATCCTGTGTAGGTGAGGTTTTCCATTCTGATTTCTCATCGAAGATTACATCTCTGGAGATAATGACTTTGCGGTTGATTGGATCATACAATTTGTATGCTTTGCTTTCTTCAATGTAGCCAACCATGATGCATTTGCGTGACTTCGCATCCAATTTCCTGCGATGATCATCATGTATGTGGGCATATGCTATGCAACCAAATATACGGAGATGCCCAATGCATGGCTTGTGTCCAGTGAATGCTTCATAAGGAGTCATACCTTGTATCAGTTCGGTAGGAAGCCGATTAAGCAAGTAGTTAGCTGTAGCTATTGCTTCTGCCCAATACTGATTTGGAAGATGCTTTTCACTAAGCATTGCTTTAGCACTGTCTGCTAAAGTCCCATTCTTCCTTTCAGCTATTGCATTCTGATGAGGAGTATCTGCACATGTGAATTGTCTTCGAATGCCGTGATTTTTGCAAAAGTTCATGAATGCTGAAGACATGTATTCACCTCCTCTGTCTGATCGCATGACCTTGATCTTTCTGCCTGTTTGGTTTTCTACCATGGCTTTGAATTCTTGAAATCTGGCAAACACTTCAGATTTCTCTTTCAGAAAGTAGACCCAACAATATCTGCTGTAGTCGTCAATGAAGGTCAAGTAATAAAGTGAACCATTGATGCTGTGGGTCTGGGCATAACCCCATACATCTGTATGAATCAAATCAAGAATACCTCGTGCACGAGAGGTACTTTTGACAAAGTTGGTTCGCTTTTGTTTGCCGAAGCAGCATGCTTCACAAACCTTTCCAAGAAACTGTAGCTTCGGAATCCCAATTGCCATATTTTGATTCCTGAGATCTAACAAGTACTTGAAGTTGACATGACCATATCTCTTGTGCCATTTTGCAGATAGTGGCATCTGTTGCATTTGAGCTGACAAGGCATGCTTATCTGGTACTGTAGCTAGCATCCTGTATAAGCGTCCTTCCTTGACACCTTTTGCTACTAGCTGACCTCTTTTGGATTTGTCTCTGATAGTGCATTCATCACCATCGAAGATGACTTTGTAGTTGTGTTCCGTCATTTGACCTACTGACAAAAGGTTCTTGCTGAGCTTCGGAACATAGAGCACATCTTTGACTAATCCTTTTGTACCAGTGAAATTGTTCATAGGGATAACACCTGTCCCTTGAACCGGATTCGGTGTATTGTGTCTGCTGTGTAGATGACATTCTTTTGACCTTCTAATGGCTTCATTTCTGTGAACCATTCTTGATGATTTGTCATATGAGATGATGCACCACTGTCAATGTACCAAGGATCCTGTTCCACTTGGTCGTCGACTTGATAGCTGAAATCCTCTTTGGGATTGAAATCAGTGTCTAGGTGCATTGTATCAGTCTGATGCAATTCCTCACTTGCAAGAAACATATTGCCATGTTCATTTGCAAAATGACTGTGACTAGAATGTCCACCACAATGATTTCCTCTTCCTCGGGAATTCCCTCGCTGGATTGACCGCCTTGGTCATACTGCTTCTTGCGGCAATCTCTTTCATAGTGTCCAAACTTGTGACAGTAATCGCACTGGATGTTTGACACATTGGTGGATGCATTCCCTCGTCCTTGGAATCTTCCTTGGTTGGAATGATTTCCTCTTTGCTGATTCTGATGTTGCTGAGGATGATGCTGATGCTGATGTTGATTTTGACTTTGTTGATGATGACCACTTTTCTGATATGATTTACCTCTGTTTCTACCTTTGCCTCTACTTCTGTCTGAAGCTGTGAATGCCTGATCATTAGAATGACCTTTACGTGCTTGAATGGCCTGAGTCCTGAGTTCTTCACCAAGTAGAACTGACTGAAGTTCTTCCAGTGTTGGAATTTGCCGTTGGATGGCAATACTCTGGACTAGATTCTCATATCCTTCTCCTAGTCCATTCAGGATTACTTGAACCATTTCTGCGGGATTCATAGTCTCTCCTGCTGCTGCAAGTTGATTGTTGTAGTCTTTGATGCGGAGTACATAAGCATGACCGGTTTCATTGCTATTGCGGAAACTCTAGTTGATCTGGTTTCCCAGGGTGAGAATCCTGGATGTGTTCTTAGACTCGTAGAGAGCTGCGAACATATCCCATGCTTCTTTTGATGTCTTGACTGTGTTGAGCTGTCCTAGCATGACATCTTGCACATTCTGCTTGATCAGGTGATAGGCATACTTGTGTTTCTTATCCCATTCTGCTTGAGCTCGGGCAATGGCAGGATCTGCTACTGGTGCGGAAACTATTTGTGTAGATGTAGATCCCATTGCTGGTGCTGTGACAACAGATGGAGTAGAGCTACTGGTGGCTGGATCGGTCAATGGTCTAGGTATAGATCCATCGACATACTCCCATTTGTCCTGAAGCACAAGAATGGTCTCCATTCGGTATTTCCATGTACCATAATTGGAGTTGTCTAACTTAGCAGATGCCTCCAGATTGAGGTTGCTAGTCGACATGGTGCAAACAATGTACTCAAAAGTGTCCTGAAAAACTCTGTATGAATCAACTGCAAATACACTGAAGATGCCAAGTGAAATCTCTGTACCGTCGGTGAAGATAGAACTGCAGTATATAAGATCTGATCTATATTACAAGGCTTGTGGCAATGATGCTGGGAATAGCCAAGAGGCTTTACAAGGCTAAAAAATGATGTGCACGATGCCGTGAGATAGCCAAATAGGCTTTACAATGGTGGCATGTGTGTGTGAAATCAAGTGCTATCTGCCCACTGAATCAATCTGCAATGCCTCTGAACTCTGAAGTCTACTCACTGAACTAATGAACGTAAGGTTTCAGGTAATGTAATGATGTGAAATCGGATGTGAGCATATGGACTGACTCCGAGTAGGTACTAGTCGGGAATTTCGGGCATGGCTTAGATTGGCAACTTGGGAAATTCAAAGCGTCCCCTCTATGGCGATCTAGTCTACTCTGATCTAGATCTAAGCCAACCGTCGATTGATGAAAGAGCAGCAAATAATTCCTTTTCTTTTGTTCTTTTTAAGTGCTGGGTCAGATGCGTCGATGTAGAGGCAAATGTGCGTGAAGGAAGTGGTTTTGTCGGCGAGGCTCAAATGTGAGTGTAACTTGCACCGAAATGTGCGCGTGATGTAACGAGCGCGTAGAGAGCACGAAAAATCGAGCGACTTTCTTTTTTTGGAGCACCCTCAAATTCTTCCTGGATCAAGAGATATGACTTGATCTAGGTGGAGGGGCAAAAGGAGTGCAAATGGTGCTCAATGATGATGTGTCACTGTGAGTCACATGCATTGATGATGTGGCACTGTGCTTAGCAAGAGGTGTGCCAGTGAAGCTCTGTGCTGAGGTGGCAGGAGTGTGCACATGCAGTGTGTGCACAGTGTGCCTGGTAAGGGACTGTGCCTGCAGAGGTTCTGACTGGACTACTGAGGTGGCAGTGCTGAGGTGGCACAGATGATGTCAGCAAGGTGATGTGGCAATGCTGACGTGGCACTGATGACATGTCACTGATGATGTGGCAGGTGATGTGGCAGAATGACATGGTAGGATAGGGTGATGATGTGGCTCCGATGGTGATGTGGCATTGATGACATGGACTACTAACCTAGCAGTGCTGACATGGTGCCTACATGGCAAGATGATGTCAATGATGACATGGCAGTAGTAGCGAGATGTTGCTGATGTGGCACTATGGATAAGGTTGCCACATGGTAGCCCTTTGACCACACCTGTGTGTGTGGTGACCCTGGGTGGATAAGGTCTATGCCAGGTGTCAATTTTGTGGCCAGACCCTAGGTGCTTCCTATCTGCCATGTGTAGGAAGATTGGAGGTCGGAATCTTCGAGGTTCCGACAGAATCTCTCAAAGATTTCGTTAATGAACATTGCCGGTTTGGCGAGACGGTCGCACAAGAGCTGGCGTGGGTGCAAGAGCTGCCAAGAGCTACCAGCTTGAGGGAGCCATTGTTCCCTGTTGCAGAAGAGCCGCTCTTGTTTGATGGTGGATGAAACCCGGAGTTGCTAGAGATAAGCCGCTCAGGGACTGGGCGTCGAATGGAGAGCTAGAGTCTACAGAGGTTGGAGCCATCGCTATGGTAGAGCTTTGGGCTTGTTTAGCTATGGCGCTGTTCAATATGCTTAGAGATTCGTTGGTCATTGCTGGATGGCGTCCATAGTCTAGCGAAGATGGCAAATAGCTTCAATCAGCGAGGTCGCCTTGGAAGCTGTCGGTTGCGTTGATGGAGGAGCTAGTATTGAGTAAGGAGCTTTGGTCTGGAGCTTGGGAGCCCGTGAGCTTGGAGCTGACCTTGGATGAGCACTATCAAAGGAGACGAATCACTGGAGGGAGCCTTAGCTGTGTGCAATGTAGTAGACAGACATTCAGAACCGTGAGGCAACACGGAGCGCAGAGGTTGGCCTTGGAAGAAGAAGGTCACCAAGAATATCACTTCTGCTGTGCGCTATACTTGTGGTAGGACCCGCGTTGTATTGTAGGCCATCCGAAGCCCTCGACTTGCTTCGTGAGCTGTTGGCAGGATGTTGGGTGCGCGATTTGTATGTGAAAGCGCTCAAGTCGTAGAGATCGATGGAGCTGTAGGTTGACTATGAAGGTCGCTATTAGAGTCACAATGCATGGAGTTGCTACAGGAGTTTGAGTCGATGAAGGCAGCTGCGCTTGCAGCAACAGGTTACTACAGTCCCAACTTCATGTCGAAGCTTGGCAAAGGGTAGAGAGTTGCAAAAATTCATGTCTCTCTTTCTCTCAAAACCAGTAGATCTTTAAGCGCTCTCGCTCAAACAATAGGATCTCTCTCACAACTCAAGAAGCACTCAAATGAACTCTCTCTTTCCCGAAATTCTCTCAAAGAGATCTCTTTCTCTCAAATGAAGATCACACTGAAAGAACTCTCACAAATGTCTCACAAACAATGAATCTCTCAATGGAACAATGAAAAAAATGGAAGGAGATTAACGGAAATCTCTCATGGACGGAAATTCCTCTCAGATGGACGGAAATTTCTCTATCACTCAATGGAAGTGAAAGGATGCTCACAATCACTCAAGAGAACTCTCAATCTCACAATCTCTCCCACACTCTCAAGAAACTTAATGTCTCAACGGAAGACAAGGAAGCTCTGATACCATGACAAAATATGAAGAGGGGAGAGGAGAAGAGTGGAGATGAGGAGAGAGGGCACAGCTAGAGAGCACACCACAAATGGCTAACTGTACACTAGAATTAGTTGAAAAAATAGAATATATACAAACCCTTTTAGGGTTAGGGTTAGGGGATCTAACCCTTTCCTTTATAGCACTCTATAAGGTTAGTGCTATGCACATATGATCACGTGATGGTGCTATGCACACATGATCACATGATGTTGAGCGTGAACTCTCAACATGCTGTTGGGTTCGTAAGTCAGTTTATGTAGGCTCCAAGGAAACCGCATTTGGATGCGGCTAGATGCATACTCAGGTATACGAACTCCACATTGCAGTATGGACTATTTTATGAGGCTGGGGTTCAGATACAGTTGCATGGATACACTGATGCTGATTGGGCTGGTAGCATTTCAGATAGACGATCTACCAGTGGATATGTGTTCTCTTTTGGGAGTGCTGCAGTCACTTGGAGCAGCAAGAAACAGCCTACAGTTGCCTTGTCGAGCACAGAGGCTGAGTACAGGGGTGCACCAATGGCTGCATGTGAGGTAGCTTGGTTGCATAAGCTACTTTATGATATGCATCAGTCTACAGATGGGCCGGTTGTCATTTATTGTGACAACATGAGCAGTATACATTTGGCAAAGAACCCAATCTTTCATGCTAGAACAAAGCACATTGAGGTGCATTATCACTATGTGCAGGAGAAGGTTTTACTAGGTCTTATTGATCTAGTTTATGTCAGCACAGAGGATCAGGTAGCTGACATATTCATGAAAGCATTGGGCACAGAGAAGCTGTGCAAGTTCAAAGACCTGCTTGGTGTGCAAGATTTGGGATTGAGCTCGAGGGGGAGTGTTGAGATATCGAGCTCCACTCGCGATATGCCAGGGTGACTGTTGTGCACTTATGTCAGCGACTTGTTAGCTGGAGATGCGGTTGGTACACCGCCCATGAATAATAGCTGGATGACAGCTATCCTTATCTACACTAGTTCGTGGCTCAGTTAGTATGCCACCTTAGTTAGTTGAGTTTGGTTTGAGACCCACATATAGGGTTCTTCTATTTCTTTGTACTAGTATTCTTTTGTCTTTCACAACTAAGAAGAGAAAAACTGCTTTCAGCCTCCACCTTTGTGTGTATTCCCCCATTGTGCATGTGAGAAAGCCGCAAGTGAGACTCCTTCCCTCTCTCCCACTATCTTCACATATATACGGGCCTATAAAATTGTCATTTTCTCTCACAAGCTATCTGTAGTCATCGCCATAGCCAGGAACCTCCAAGCAATCACCATATCACCTTGCCTTAATCTACAAATTTTCGCCATTGCTTCTTGTTCCTCCTAGATTTTCCTCTTTCTCTGTTTCTTGCCAGCATCTTTATTCTCGAATGCTCCATCAATTGCAACGGTTTCTTGTCCTTGATGACCGATCTCTTTGATAGGATTGGAGATCTTGCTCGAAGGGGGTTTTGGCTTGTGTTGCTAGTTTGAAGCTGAAGCAATTGGAATTGGCTAAACCGGATGACATTTTCTACCCTGACAATCTAATACTGGCAAGCATCTTCAAAATAGCAAATCCTCCACCCAAATTCATGACAAGCTCTAGCTCTTCATTGTGGCTACAAGATCTTGTCTCACTTTATCATGACGTTGATGTCAAGCCTTTGTCACAATGTGCAAGCATAGTAGGTAGTTCAGTAGTAGTGCAGTAGCAGATGCATAAGGAAGGCCAGATTGGCAAGGGTATGTACAAGGCCGTCTCGGGCTATCTAGCCAATCCTGCTTACAAGCTCTCGATGGGAGCGAGACACAAGTTGATGCTACCACTGAATAGTCTCGATGAGTACAAGGTGGATGAGTCCACGCAAGTGACTTTCATGCTATCACCACCATATTCCTCCAATGTGAGGAGGGGAAGCATTGTGCAAGAGGCAGTTCAAGTAGAGCAAAGCATGATGATGGTGCATTGGGAGAAGAGACAAAGAAAGATACTATGGCTGAGGAAGGAGAAGGTGCAACCTCTGGCCTTTTGAAAGCAAAGGAGCATCGTCCGTCTGTGATTTAGAGAAGCTTTCATCACCACCCTCTTGCACGCTTGGAATGCCATTTAATTCGGATGTCGAAGACAATGCCAAGCTTGACATTGAGGCATCCACCTAGGTTGCTTCGATGGCAATTACATCCCTTGATTCAGTCCGGCATTCGCTTCACCAAATTGTTTCACAGATCTCCACCATCTTTCTTGCTCTATTTTGGATCTCAAGATTTCTGTGGTTGTGCATATTATTGATGGACTTTCCCATCAAGCAACTCTTGAGCAACTCTATATCCACATCAACCTCTCAAGGGTGTGAAGTTGAACAAGCAACAGATCTTCCGAAAATCTTTCCCAATCCATCAGGCTCTCACTTTTTCCCGCCTTGCCTTTGTGTGCTTCTTGGAGCCATTCATAAGTACTTGATTGGATAGCATACCTAGCATCGTGTTTTTTACAGATGTGCATGACACTAAGGCAAAAATGGTATTTGATGCTCGATCGACCATGCAAAGCATATCCGATGGACACAATCTTTTCCTATGCCTCAACCTAGGTGGTATTCACTTGTTTTCAATGAGGCACACCCATCTAATAAGTACTTGGTCAGATAACACACCTAAGATCGTGTTTTTTTACGGATGTGCATATCACTAGGGGGAAAATGGTGTATAATATGTGATCGACCATGCAAAACATATCCGATGGTCACAATACTTTGCACGCACCTCAAACTAGTTGAAACAGACTTCCGTGCAAAATGGAGCCCCCATCTAAGAAGTACTTGTTTGAATAACACACCTAGGACCGTGTTTTTTTATGGTTGTGCATGACACTAAGGCAAAAACGGTGTTTTATGCTTGATTGACAATGCAAAGCATATCCGATGGCTGCAATACTTTGCACACACCTTAAAGTAGCTAGAATTGACTTACATGCAAAGTGGCACACCCATCCCATAAGTACTTGATTGGATAACATACCTAGCAGCGTGTTTTTTTACGAATGTGCATGACACTAGAGCAAAAATGGTATTTAATGCTCGATCGACCATGCAAAGAATATCTGATGGGCACAATACTTTTCCTACACCTCAACCTAGGTGGTATTGACATGTTCTCAAAGAGGCACACCCATCCGATAAGTACTTGGTCAGATAACATACGTAAGGGCATGTTTTTTTGCAGATGTGCATATCACTACGAGAAAAACGATGGATAATGCATGATCGACCATGCAAAGCATATCCGATGGTCACAATACTTTGCACGCACCTCAACCTAGCTGAAATGGACTTGCGTGCAAAGTGGAGCCCCCATCTGAGAAGTACTTGTTTGAATAACACACCTAGGACCGTGTTTTTTTATGGTTGTGCATGGCACTAAGGCAAAAACGGTGTTTTATGCTTGATCGACAATGCAAAGCATATCCGATGGGCACAATACTCTGCACACACCTTAAAGTGAATGGAATTGACTTACATGCAGAGTGGCACATCCAGCCCATAAGTACTTGATCGGATAACATACCTAGCAGCGTGTTTTTTTACGGATGTGCATGACACTAGAGCAAAAATGGTATTTAATGCTCGATCGACCATGCAAAGGATATCCGATGGGCACAATACTTTTCCTATGCCTCAACCTAGGTGGTATTGACATGTTCTCAAAGAGGCACACCCATCCGATAAGTACTTGGTCAAATAACACACCTAAGGGCATGCTTTTTTACGGATGTGTATATCACTAGGGGAAAAACGATGTATAATGCGTGATCGACCATGGAAAGCATATCCGATGGTCACAATACTTTATGCGCACCTCAACCTAGTTGAAATGGACTTTCATGCAAAGTGGAGGCCCCATCTGAGAAGTACTTAGTTGAATAACACACCTAGGACCGTGTTTTTTTATGGTTATGCATGACACTAAGGCAAAAATGGAGTTTTATGCTTGATCGACAATGAAAAGCATATTTGATGGGCACAATACTTTGCACATACCTTAAACTAGGTGGAATTGACTTACATGCAAAGTAGTGCACCCATCCCATAAGTACTTGATCGGATAACATACCTAGCAGCGTGTTTTTTACAGATGTGCATGACACTAAGGCAAAAATGGTATTTAATGTTTGATCGACCATGCAAATGGTGGAAGGTGAGTAGATGAAAGATCTAGGATGGCTTTAGGTGAGCATGGATGCAGTTTGGTGGGCTCCAAGTGGCTAATTTTGACTTTGGGGAGGCTAGGTTAAGAAGTAGTAGGAACCTTTTAATGTGGATCATTGATCTAGATCAAGATAAATGGCTAAGATGTAGGTGCATAATGGAGGGTTAGGGGAGGGTTAGGAAGGAGGATGATAATTGAGGGTGGATATCAATCTCCTTAGATGGAGGTCTAGGATGATTAAGGTGCAATAGGTATCCTATCATACATAAAGTCTCTATTTGTGTTAATTAGTTGTTGGGGGAGGGGGGAGTGGTACATGATGGCATAATATATAGGGATAATGAGGGGTGGGGGAGGGCATCAAGTAAATAAAATATTTAGGGATAAAGGGGGGAAGGGGGGCTTCAATTAAATAAGAAGGGGGGGGGGAGTGGTATATGATGGCAATATATTTATTAGGGATAAAGGAGGGAGGGGAGAGGGCTTCAATTAAATAAAGGGGGGAGGGGGGAGTGGTATAAATACCTAGGGATAAAGGGGGAGAGAGGCTTCAATTACATAAAGGGGGGGGGGGATGGTATAAGATTGTAAAATATTTAGGGATAAATGCGGGAGGGGAGAGGAGAGTGGTATAAATATTTAGGGATAAAGGGGGGAGGGAGGGATTAAATTAAATAAAGGGGGGGTGGTGGTATACATGCCAAAATATTTATGGATAAAGGAGGAAGGGGAGATAACTTCAATTAAATAAAGGAGGGAGGGAGGAGTGGTATAAATAGTTAGTATTAAAGGGGGGAAGGGTATGCCCTCAAGTAAGTAAAATATTTAGGGATAAAAAGGGGGGGAAGGAGGGTTTGAATTAAATAGAATGGGGGAGGGGGTGAGTATTAAATGTGATCAAAAGGTACCTCCAATGGCTAATATGGAGGCACATAATGGGGGGCTAGGATGGAGGGCCATAATGGATGGTGGAGATCAACCTTTATAGATGGAGGGCTAAGATTGAGGTGCCTACTACTTTCACCTCCTCCCTTGAATCTTCCTGATATATGGCCTAGATTGAAGCGTTTTCTACACCAATCTCCTCCCTTGGATCTTCCATCAAATATATGGCCCAAATGGAAGCCCTTTCTACACCCATCTCCACCCTTAGATCTTCCATAAAATCTCTAATATATGATGGTATAAATAATCTCGCTAGGTTTTTATTTCATTTCAAGTAGTATAGCATATTGTTTTATGGTAGACAACCCTTTTTTTGCTAGATTGTGGGCTGAAAAATTTTTGATAGGACATGTTCAAATCCATTGCTCTATATCTCGTAATTTGGTATGACTCTCAATAACATTTTACTCAAGCCCCATACCAAATATTTACCCATAAATAGGTCTATACATGTCTTTTAGAATACAAATCCCTGTCATGCACATTACAACATGTGAGGGTCACCAACGTTGGTTTTTCATAACCATGTTCTGCATTGATGGTCATAAGAAGACAAAGTTTTGTGGGAATCTAATACATGATGGCATAAAGATTATGGCTAGTCTTTATTGCATTTTGAGTGGCATAGCATATTGTTTTAGGGTAGAGAACCCTTTCTTGGTCACACTACAATAAGAAATATTTATGGTAGGGTAAGGTCAAATCCATGGCTCTATATCTTGTAATTGACCGAGACTTAGTATGATTCTCATTCATATTATACCAAAGCACCGTATCAAATCTTGTCCCATAAATAGGTCTATACATGGCTTTTTCTTTTAAAGAACCTCATCACACACATAGAACACGTGTGGGTCACCAATGTTGGTTTCTCATAACCATGTTGGACACCGATGTTGGTTTCTCATACCATGTTGGACACCAATAGTAGAAATAAGATGCAACTAAATAGGGTTCTAATATATGATGAAATAGAGATTCTTTCTAGGTTTTATTTCATTTTGAGTAGCATAGCATTTTGGTTTACAGTAGACCAACAACCCCACACTGCGAGCTGAAACATTTTTGATAGGGTAACTTCAAATCTTTTTCTCTATATCTCGTAATGGACTGAGGATTGGTATGACTCTCAATAACGTTTGACCCAAGCACCATACCAAATATTATTGCATAAATAGTTCTATACATGGATTTTTGATTTGACGAACCCCTCATTGCACACATGGAACATGCGTGGGTCACCAATGTTGGTTTCTCATAACCATGTTGGACCCCGATAGTCGAAACAAGATGCAACTTGTTAGGATTCTAATACATGAAGGAATAGAGATTTTGTGTAGGTTTTATTTCATTTTGAGTAGCGTAGTATATTGGTTTACGGTAGACACCCCTTCTTTTGCCACATCGTGAGCTAAAACATTTTTGATAGGGTAAGTTCAAATCATTTTCTTTATATCTCCTAACACACTGAAAATTGGTATGAATCTCAATAAGATTATACCCAAGAACCATACCAAATTATATTGTCCCATAAATAGGTCTATACATGCCTTTTTATTTTACAATTCCCCGTCGCACACACTACAACATGTGAGGGTCACCAACGTTGGTTTTTCATAACCATGTACAACATCGATGGCTAGAAGAAGACAAAACTTTGTAGGATTATACTAGATGATGACATAAAGATTATGGTTAGGCTCTATTGCATTTGGAGTAGCGTAGGATATTGTTTTAGGCTAGATAACCCTTTCTTTGCCGCACTATGATGATAAATATTTTTGTTAGTGTAAGGTCAAATCCATGGGTCTATGTCTCATAATGGACTGAGACGTGGTATGATTCTCATTAATATTATACCAAAGCTTGTCCCATAAATAGCTCTATACATGGCTTATTGTTTAAAATAACCTTGTCGCACACACTAGAACATGTGTATATATATATATATATATATATATATATACATACATACATACATACATACATACATATATACATATATATACTCCAAATGCAATAAATCCTATCCATAATCTTTATGCCATCATGTATTAGATTCCTTCAAAGCTTTGTCTTCTTTTGACCATCGATGCCGAGCATGGTTATCAAAAACCTTGAATGTTGCTAACCCTCATGTGTTGTAGTGTGCAAGATGGGGATTTGTAAAATAAAAAGGCATGTATAGACTTATTTATGGGTCAATATTTGGTTGGGTCTTGGGTAAAATGTTGTTGAGAGTCATACCCACACTATGAGATTTAGAGCAATGTATTTGAACTTACCCTATAAAAATGTTTCAGTTCGTAGTCTGGGAAAAAAAGGGTTGTCTACCATAAACCAATCTGCTACGCTACTTGAAATGAAATAAAAATCTAGCTACATTATTTATACCATCATATATTAGAGTCGTATCAATTTTCATCTTCTTGCGACCATTGATGTCTAACATTGTTATTGAAAACCAATGTTGGTGATCCATATATATATATATGTATGTATGTGTGTATGGATGTATGTATGTATGTATGTATGTATGTATGTATGTATGTATATATATATATATGTATATATATATATATGTATGTATATATATATATATGTATGTATATATATATATATATATATATATATGTATGTGTATATATGTATATGTACGTGTATATACATATATATATATATATATATATATATACATACATACATACATACATACATACATACATACACACATACATACATACATACATACATACATACATACATACATACATACATACATACATATATATATATACATACATATATACATATATATACTCCAAATGCAATACATCCTATCCATAATCTTTATGCCATCATGTATATATATATATGTATGTGTATATATATATGTATGTATATATATATATGTATGTATATATATATATATATATATACATACATACATATAGAAAATGGGGACATGGGAAAGGCAGGAGGGGAGGAGAGGAGAATGAGAGATTAGGATAAGGGATTGGGGGCCAATGACAAGGAGAGAAAAATGGGGAGATCTAATGGGAGAAAACCCTAGTTTTTCCTATATATTCTCTCTTTGTCTCATTTATTCTCCCATTTCAACAAGCAAGAGCAAGAGGAGCATTCTTGTCCAAACTCGAATCCTTTTCCACTCAAATACTTTTCCAGGTAATTATTTTTCTAGTTCACTTTCAAATATTCGATCTTGTAAATAAATTTAGGGAAAAAAATAGAGAGAGAGAGAGAGGAAAGCTTAGAGAGAGAAAGAGAGAGGAAAGAAGTGGAGTGAGAGAGTAGCCGCATCTACTGCTACTACGGTAGCAAGAGTGAGGAGTGAGGGAGTGGAGTGAAGTGAGGGAGGGAGTGAGTAAGTGGCCGCCCCACTACCAGAGTGGAGGGACTAGTATGAGGGAGGGAGTGTGAGAGAGTGGAGTGGCCACAGCCATTGCCACAGCATCTAGAGTGAGGAGTGAGAGAGGGAGGGAGTGTGAGTGCCTGGAGTGGTCGTGAGGCTACTACCGCAATGAGCAGTGAAAGTGAGGAGTGAGGGAGTGGAGTGAAGTGAGGGAGAGAGTGATTGAGTGGCCCCGACTGCTACCACGGCAATGAGAGTGAGAAGGGAGGATTGAGGGAGTGGAGGAAGTGGTGTGAGGGAGGGAGTGGAGTTGTTGCAGCCAGTGCCACACTAGGCAACGAGAGTGTAGAGCTAGAGAGGGAGTGGTGTGAGAGACGGAGTGGAGTGGCCTTGGCTGTTGCCAGGGTTGCAAGAGTGAGGAGTGAGATATGGAGTGTGAGGAAGTGGTGTGAGGGATGGAGTGTGAGGGAGTGGAGTGTGAGGAGTGGAGTGGCCACGTCTGCTACCACGAGGCAGCAAGAGTAGTGTGAGTGAGTGGAGTGTGAGAAGTGAGAGAGTGGAGTGGGAGTAGATTGCAAGGGAGTGGAGTGGCTGTGGCCACTATTGCAAAAGCAAGAGAGGGAGGGAGTGGAATGGCCACTGCGGCTGCTACCTCGGCACAGCGAGAGTGAGGGAGTGGAGTGGAGTGTGAGGGAGTGGAGTGGCCACAGCTACACTATTGTGGTAGCGAGAGTGGTGTGTGTGTGAGGGAGTGGAATGTAGTATGAGGGAGTGCAGAGTGAGGGAGTGGAGTGGCCACAATTGCTACCATGACAATGAGAGTGAGGAGTGAGTGAGTGGAGTGTGAGGAGAGTGAGGAGTGAGGGTAGAGAGAGTGAGAAGTGAGGGAGTGGGTGTGAGGGAGAGTGATGAGTGAGGGTAACAAGTGGCTACAGCCCACTACTACAGCAACGAGAGTAAGGAGTGAGGGAGTGGAGTGGTCACGACCGCTTCTAGGGCAGTAGAGGCGAGAGTGAGGAGTGAGGGAGTGGAGTGTTAGGGAGAGTGAGAAGTGAGGGAGTGGAGTGACCATGGCAGTGAGAGTAAGGAGTGAGGGAGTTGAGTGTGAGGGAGTGAAGTGGCTATAGCCGCTACCATGGGCAGCGAGAGTGAGGAGTGTGAGGGAGTGAAGTGGAGTGTAGTGTGAGGGACTGGAGTAGCTATAGAATGGAGTGTCACCATGAGGGAGAGGAATGGAGTGTAGTGTTGCCATGAGGGAGTGGAGGGAGAGGAATGGAGTGTTGCCATGTGGGACTTGAGGGAGAGGAATGGAGTGTCACCATGAGGGAATGGAGAGAGAGGAATGGAGTATCACCATGAGGGAGAGGAATGGAATGTCGCCATGAGGGAGAGGAGTGGAGGGACGTTGCCATGGCGATGAGGGAGAGCTCTCTTAGTGAGGGAGAGGAGTGGAGTGTTTCTATGAGGGAGAGGAGTGGAGAGAGGTCACTACGGCGATGAGGGAGAGCTCTCGATGAGGGAGAGCAGTGGAAGGAGGTCGTTGGGAGAGGAGTGGAGAAAAAATCTAAGAAGATGTGGAAGAAAGGGAATGTGAAAAGATTTTAAAAATTTAACAAATGGAGTGTACCTCTTTTGAAGAGAAGTGAGCCATAAGAAGTTGAGGAGTGAGTCCTATGAACTCTTTTGAAATGGAATGTACCTCTTTTGAAGAGAAGTGAGCCATAAGAAGTTGAGGAGTGAGTCACACAAAGTAAGAATGAAAATGAGGAGAAGTTGAGAAGTGAGTCATGTGAACTCATACAAAGTAGAAAATGAGGAGAAGATGAATAAAAAAGAGGAGGAATGAAATCATGAGAACCTCAAAATTCAAAATTTGAATTCCCCCCCCTCTCCCTCATCCTACCATGTGTACCCCCCTTCCCCTTTCCCCTGCCCCCTCCCTCATCCCGGCATGCTCACACCCCCTTGCCGTGCGCACACCCCCTCCCCACAACCCTCCCTCATTTTTTGAAACAACCTTTTTAAACATTTAAAATCCTAGAGAGAAGAGTATCTTTGAATTTAAATTTTGAATTTTGAAGCAACCCTTAAAAAATTTTAAAATCGTATCACTATTATAATTTTTAGTTAATATTTTTTAAAATCGTACCTAAGTAAGAGTCATAAGAACTGAGTATTATTAAAAATGAAATGAAAAGGATATACAATTTAAATTTAGAAGTCATTTTTAAAAAGTTATTTAAAATTTGAATTTAGTAGTTAGATAATTATTAAATTAGTAACAATGTAAAAATGTAAGTTTTTTGTACTTTTAATAAAAAGTTGAATTTATTTTTATTTACATTTTAATCTTAGTAAATTTGATTTTAGTTGAGTTTAAAATTTGATAGTTACAATTTAAATTTTATTTTATTCATATTTTTTATTTGTTAAATTTGATTTTATTTGCATTGTAAATTTAGTACTTAGAGATTTATGTTTACAAATGAAATTAATTTAAAATTAAAAGTTATGCTTTTTTCTCTCCTTTACCAAAATTTACATTTAATTATATTTACGTAATAAATTTAGTAGTTAGAGAACATTTACCTTCTAACTTGAAATTGATATTTAAATTTGCTTTTTATCTACACTTATACCCTAAGCAAATTAAATAGAATGTTGGAAAAGAAATTATTTATTGCTTTTATTTGCTTCGACGATCGGTGTGGTCTAGACTATCATAGATTAGTTTGCCTTACAAGAGACACAAGTTTCCAAGTTGTCAATTGAAGCCATGCTCAAATTTTCCCGACTAGTTCCTAATCGATTGGGGTCAGTCCCTTCGCTCACATGTGGTTTCACACTAACAACAACCCTCAAGTGATGAGCACAGTTCAATATTGGCAACAGTTGTGTGTATTAGTGTGCAGGGCAGTTGAAATTGAAATCACTGCACATAGCAGATTACAGTTTTATTATTGTGCAGGAAAGTTGAACTGTAGATTCTAGTTTTATCACTGACGGATTAAAAATTCCATCAATGTGATTAATGATTTTTTATACATTTAGGCACATAATTAATCCTTGTAAAGCCTTCTAGGCTATCCCCATTATTTTTGAAATCATTTATGTATATATTTGAGCATTGTAAAATCTTCTAGGCAAATTGTGACAATGGTATCATTGGGTAGATTGCGACGACAGTTGTATCCTTGGGCAGATTGTAACAGTGGTATCATTGGGCGAATTGTGATAGTTGTATCATTGGATAGATTGTTAGTGGCACACATTGTACGTTTGTCAAAAATATTTTATTGTTCTATATATTAGAATGACTTATCCTTATTGTTTTTGTATATAGGAATCATGGAACATGCCAAGATTATCATGGATATTGATGTTTCAGTATTTGTTAATGATATGACCTCAACACACGATGGAAAATATCATTGGGCAAATTGTAACAGTGGTATCATTGGGCGAATTGTGATAGTTGTATCATTGGATAGATTGTTAGTGGCACACATTGTACGTTTGTCAAAAATATTTTATTGTTCTATATATTAGAATGACTTATCCTTATTGTTTTTGTATATAGGAATCATGGAACATGCCAAGATTATCATGGATATTGATGTTTCAGTATTTGTTAATGATATGACCTCAACACACGATGGAAAATATTATGGCCCAAAGGACTTCCCACAATGGAGTGTACTTAAGACCACTAAGAGAGGTTGGTTCTTGGTTGAAAACAAAGAGAGATATTATTAGTGATGACAAAAAGGGATTTTGAGGAACATGAGGAGCCATGGGGTGTAACTTTTGGAAAACGCAATATGCTTCAAGGGGGCACTATGCTTGGAATCATAATAAGGAAGGGCAACACTTTAGTCACAATTTGCACTACCTCTAGAACTAGCAATAGACATTTTGTTTTTTCCAAGAAAGATAGAAAGCACTTTATGATGTCGCCTTAAAAAACAAACCAATTTCTTGAATTGATGCCTGCATTGGAGATCCTCAAGCTTGTATGGGAGCAATTCCCCATTGTGGAAGCAAAGAGAATGCAGTCAAAGATAAAACTTGAATACTTCCAAGGTGCCATTTTATAGGGACATAAGGTAAAAGGATCTACACATGAGGTAGAAACTACATGGGATGAGGCACAACATACAACCCTTGATTCAGGATTATACAGATGAGAGAGGAAGTGGAGTGCCTAAGAAACATGGGGTAGCCTTGGATGAGGGTGTCACACACATGGTTGCTCACTTGGATGATGTAACTCAAGAAGGTGGTGGGATGCAAGAACAAGTACAACCCTTGAGTATGCTTGAAGTGCATGCAATAGAGGTAGAAGCAAGGTGGTCAAAAGCTATTTTGTTGTTTTTCTTGAATTGGTTCAAAATCCAGTCTTGATGCGGATGATGAGCTGGAAGTGGCATATCTGAATCCTCTAATGAGGTTCCTAATTGGTCTCCAAATATTGACAAACTGGGTAACGCCATGAGAGCCAACCGCTGTTTTCCACTAGTCAAACATTTGTTGAAAAAGTGATTTGATACTTGCTTCTTCACTAAGCTATCACCATCAAATCGGCTGATAGAGCCCCTAAAAAGTAAATCACGATGCCAAATGCTAAAGGAGAGTACTTCACGAGCTACGATATCAAGTTATAGTATCACTTACAAGTACTAAAAAAAGAGGTCATTCATCTACAAAGAAAGGAAAAAAGGAAGAGCAAGAGCATGAAGAAAGGGAGGTGATGAAATAGGTTCAAATTTAGAAGCCAAAATGATGTTAATGAAAAACCCTCAATGAGGGAGTGGCAGATGATGACCTAGGCTATATTTGGGGCCAAAAGACGTATGCTGTAAATGCATGAGGGGACTTAGAGCAGGCATCTTCACAAATACCAAGACATTAGACCTAGTCTATGTTGAACAACTTTACAAGGCTTTGGTTGATGGAAAGCAGCCAGTAGTGTCAAATCTGGTCATCCATCCAATGACATATTGGCGAGACAAAGACAAAAGAAATAGTATCAGTTTTAAGAAACCTGAAGATTTTCTATTAGAATTCACCAACTTCATTAGATTTCAGGTTCCATCTTTGCTGAAGGACAAAGTACAATGGCAAATCTAGACCGACATATAAAGGATGCCAAATTCCATTTCTTAACTCATTGCACATTTGAGCCGATTGACAGGCAACACTTTGCACTTTCTTGTAATGAGCATGCTAATGCCAAAAAGCATGCTCAAAAACTTTATTTGGAGGCCTTCAGTCAAGTTCCTCAATTCCATTGGTACACTGCATGCATATGTATTCATACGAGAAGGAAGATATCACATATGACACTCCCTCAATTATTACACAAAAGGAAAGGAAGGTTGAGAAAAAGGAGATGCTGGCTCAGATGTGGAGGCCTCTGAGATGACTCCCCATTGTCTTATTGCTCAATGTGACAGTCCCTTGCCAGGTGCCATCTACATTAACTCCCTATTGTCTTGCCAAGCCTTGCCCCTTGGGTGACATCCAGTGCATATTTTGACTCTCATTTGACATAGGAGGTGATGACTCAGTACAATTGCACCTACTAGTCTAATAATATATGATGATAATTGTCAATTGACTTCTTGCCTAGTACCCAAATAAAATCCTTCAATGTACTTCAATACAAATATTTAATCATGGATGGACAGTCTTCATTTGCATTGTCTCCTTCTACTTCCTCCATGGCGAGCATCCTTAAAAATTTGTGTATATGCAAAATACTTTGCTATCGTATTTTTATTTTTTCTTCTACCTCATATCCCATGCGCTTCTTTGATTTCTTTGCCCTTGAATTCCATGACACTATGATTGTCTCCGTTGAAACTTCTGAGACCGCTTCATCATTTGGGACCCACTCCTTCATTATACAATTAGACTTATATAATGTGTTGTTATCCATATTCTCCTTCTTGCCGTTTGGCTCTACCATACCGCTGTAAATGTTGTAGCTCTCCCTTGATCATCTCTTTACACATCAACTACTTTTGCAACCCAAAACTTCACATTCTCATATTCATCATCCGATGGCCAAACCACAACAAAACAATTGACTTCTATATCTACTTGTGGCATAAACTCTCTCTTCTTCGGTCCACAATATGGACATGGGAGTAATGATACAAATTCATTTTCAAAGACTGGAGCTGGGCGCAAATAGTTATGAACATTTGGCCAAAATATATTGCATTCTTCCTTGACATCCTTTGAGCCTCGCATTCTCTCAAGGTCCTTTATTAATTTTTGTGTCTTGTTAATTATAGTGGTAGTGTGTTCTCTCCAAGTAGGCTTCGAATTAGGATATCTCCGAAGCATTTCCTCATTGTATGTAATAAATTCTTTTAATCCTTCTATTTCAGAGTTAGACCTCTCATTGAATTCTTGTATAGGAGCCCATGTTGGATACCTTTCCTTGCTGGAAATTCAAGTTAAGAGACTATAAGATTCTCTAGGTTCCCATTTTGTATCATGATGAGAATATTGTTTCCATTGCATTATGGGTTTTTCATCTTTAAAAAAAAACCGAAAGTAGTGTGGATTGGTATGACCTGTTAATGCATCACCACCCGTTTGTATGAAAGGTAGAATGAAGCGCTTCCAATCATACATTCTTTCGAGCCTTTCACATATTGTACTTTCCTTACGACCACCAATTTGCATGCCACATCTTCTTACCAAGTCATCTATTGTCTCCACATCCTTGCATTTAAGCTCTCTTGAGACTGTGCTAAAAACCTGATCGATATCCTCATGTGTATGCCCAACATACAAAAATCCACATTCGACCTCATTGAAGATTCGATGAGCAACTAGCATGGCGCAGCATGCAAACATGAGTACATTCTTATTTTCTTGCTAGCAATTATCAGCTTGTATACTCAAAGTCGGTGGTAGGCAACCTTTTTTTGCATGTACATTGTGAATTTCCTTCATAATAGATGTTACAACTTGATTGCTATCATGTAGATGCAAGGAATCAATCCATATATCTGCAAAAAACTTAATTCCATGCACTAATACTCCACATAGATGTGTCTTTAGAAAGTGCTTTCCTTGTAATTTAGGTGGAGTGGCAACAAAATGAGGCAATGTTGTATTCTGATCCACGCCATCTACAATAAGGCACATGTAGTCATCGGGATGCGAAATAGCTTGCTTCTTCCAAAATGCATATTTTTGTCTGGAATGTCGAATAAGGTCATGATGAGATTTTTGGTTTTTTTTGTATAATTCCCTTTGATTTGGGCATGTTGCACTCTCAATCGCTGGCTTTAAATCATCACAGACATTGCACTTTGACATTTTTTGCCTCTTTAGGATTTTAACATATCCAAAGTTCTTCTTCCAAAGAGTATACAAAGTATGAGAAGAAGCCACGGCATCCCCTCTTTGCCTTTGCTTTTCTGCAATAGAGTCAAATACTTTCATCTTTGTTAAGCCCATTGGAAGGTGCATTTTAGTGATCGCGTCACCGTTAGGGAGTTTGGTAGATATATGGGGTTGAGGTAAAGCATTTTCATGTATGAAGTCTTGCAAAATTGCTGTTTCCCTGACAGTTGAGATTCTTGATTTGGGCCTTTCTCTATTACCATGAATGCTAAATTTGTTGCCGCCCTTTGCCTTGGTGAGTAAATCCCAATATATACCATGGGATAATCTAGTAATATTGCAATATGCCTTATTGCAAATATTTTTTCCATTTACGAGAGGTTTTACCTTTTGTCTTGAACTTAGCCTTTTATTGCCATTTTGAAAAAAGCAAGAGAAACTTGTGAGAAGGTATTCATTTCTTTCACTTCCTCTTCTTTGCCACACGTGTCCTCTACATTCCCTGATGTCTGCAAGATCAATGAAGTGCATACATCTTCACTTGCAACATAAATATCCCAATGCATTTAACATGTTCTCCTCCTTCATTACTCTTTTCCTCTTTGGTTGCTTTTGTGTATTTGCCTGGATTTGCTTTCTCTTCATGCATATGTATGACCGTTTTCATTCCTCATGCATGTTGTTATCTGTATTTATGCACTTCTTTTCCTCACATTTGTTTGTAACCAAGCATCCATGATTGGTCGTTGCATCCTTGGCCATATCACAATCAAAGTTAAATACTGAATAATCCTCTGTTGATCTCATCCTCATTTTTAACATACTCTTAGGACCATCCAATGAATTCAATATTCTACGAGAGTATTGAGAACCTTGAAACTCTTCCACTCCTGAGAGATCATCGCTCATTGGGACATCTTGCATGGCTTTCACAAATCCATAAGCTTGATTGACACCAGGTTTGTTAATATGCATGAACTCATCCACAATTGACAAGACATCACTATTGAAACATTTGCCCTTCTCACTATGCAAGAATTCATCCACCCCAGATAAGGCTTCACTTCTAAAATTATTTTGTTTCTTGGAACCAATGAACTCATCCACTCCAGATAAGATGTCACTTCTATAATTGAGTACATTGAAATCATCCATGTTTGAAGTGATAGAGCTTGGCACATGGGCATGCTTTTTAGGTCCTTTGATATTGTAGTATACCTTGTCTTTATCATAAAAAACCACGTGCCTCTTTCTCATGTCTAAAAATTGCATGCTCCATCTCATATTCTTGCCTACCTCATAGTAGGGATCGCATAAGGATGTTATGTTATCAACCATACCATCATCAATGACTTTTAGAATCCTCATCATTGCTCCACTTGTTCAAATCCCAATATTTCACCTTCTGCTACAGTCTTATTTGCAAATGATCTCATTTGTAAAATGTCCCCTATAGTAAAATCCAAGGTGGTGCACTTTGTATTCTTGATAATGTCTGTTGCATAAGTCTCATCTTTGTCCCATGCTATAAATGATTTGTTGGATGTATTGTAGGGCATAACATCTCCAAGTGTTTCCATATCTCCACATTTATACTTTAGCTCAACATGTGCACTAAGAATCTTTGATACAGTAACTGCCACCTTATCTTTACCAAGTCTTCAAAAGTGGCAAACTGAATTGGGATCACTATCATGGATTGTAGCAAATGCAACTACTTCTCTTTTGCTACATAAAATCACATCCATCCCTGGAACAAAATCTATAGCCATCTCATTTATGAGAGTCCTTTGCAAGCAAGCTCTGCAGCAATAACAATTACATAAATATTAGTCTCTTTTTAATAATCTACTCATTTATTATAAATTTTAATTAGTACTTAATTTATTGGTGGGAGAAGTTATCTGATCAAGTACTCATCAGATGGATATGCCACTTTGCATGCAACTCAATAACACCTACGTTGAGGTGCGTGCAAAGTATTGTGCCCATCGGCTATGCTTTGCATGGTATATTATGCTTAAACACCGTTTGTGCCTCAGTGTCATACACAACCATTAAAAAACACACATTTAGGTGTGTTATCTGACCAAGTGCTTACCGTATGGGTGTACCACTTTGCATACAACTCTAATACCACCACTTTGGAGGAGCTTGAAAAGTATTGTGCCCATAGGATATGATTTTCATGGTCGAGGAAGCATTAAATACTGCTTTCATCTTAGTGTCATGCACAACCGTAAAAAAACACGGTCCTAGGGGTGTTATTCGAACAAGTGGTTATGGGATGAGAGCACCACTGTGCATGTAAGTCAATTCCATTGATATAAAGGTGCGTGCAAAGTATTTTGCCCATCAAATATGCTTTGCATTGTCGATCAAGCATAAAACACCGGTGTCATCCACAACCATAAAAAAACACGGTCCTAGGGGTGTTACTCCAACAAGTACTTATCGAATGGGGGCTCCACTTTTTACGCAAGTCAATTTCAACTAGGTTGAGGTGCATGAAAAGTATTGTGACCATAGAATATTCTTTGCATGGTCGATCATTCATTATACAACATTTTTCCCCTAGTGATATGCACATCTGTAAAAAAACATGCCCTTAGGTGTGTTATCCGACCAAGTACTTATCGAATGGGTGTGCCTCTTTGCAAACAAGTCAATACCACCTAGGTTGAGGTGTGGGAAAAGTATTGTTCCCATCAAATATACTTTGCATTGTCGATCGAGCATTAAATACCATTTTTGCCGTAGTGTCATGCACATCCGTAAAAAAACACGTTGCTAGGTATGTTATCCAATAAAGTACGTATGGGATGGGAGAGCCACTTTGCATGTAAGTCAATTCCACCTAGTTTAAGGTGTGTGTAAATTATTGTGCCCATTGGATATGCTTTGCATTGTCGATCAAACATAAAACACCGTTTTTGCCTTAGTGTGATGTACAACCATTAAAAAACACGGTCCTAGGTGTGTTATTCAAACAAGTACTTATCGAATGGGGGCTCCACTTTGCACACAAGTCAATTTCAACTAGGTTGAGGTGTGTGCAAAGTATTGTGACCATCGGATATGCTTTTCATGGTTGATCACGCATTATACCCCATCTTTCCCCTAATGATATCCACATCCGTAAAAAAACACGCCCTTAGGTGTGTTATCTGACCAAGTACTTATCGGATGGGTGTGCCTCTTTTCAAACAAGTAAATACCACCTAGTCTGAGGTGCAAGTAAAGTAGTGTGCCCATCGGATATGCATTGTATGGTCAATTGAGCTTTAAATTTCGTTCTTGCCTTTGTGTCAAGCACATTAGTAAAAAAACACGCTCTTAGGTGTGTTATCCAATCAAGTACTTATTGAATGGACACGCCTCTTTGCATGAAACTCACTAACACCTAAGTTAAGGTGTGTGCAATGTATTGTGCCCATCAAATATGGTTTGCATAGTATATCACGCATTAAATACCATTTGCACCTCAATGTCATGCATAACCATTAAAAAACACACTAAGATATAGGTGAGTTATCCGACCAAGTGCTTATCAGATGGGTGTACCAATTTGAATGCAATGAAATACCACCGTGGTTGAGGATTATGAAAAGTATTGTGCCCAACGGATTTGCTTTGCATGGTCAAGGGAGAATTAAATACCGTTTTTGCCTTGGTGTCATGCACAATCGTCAAAAAACACGGTCCTAGGCGTGTTATTCAAACAAGTGGTTATGGGATGAGAGCGCCACTTTGCATGTAAGTCAATTCCACCAATTTAAAGGTGTGTGCAAAGTATTGTGCCCATCGGATATGCTTTGCATTGTCGATCAAGCATAAAACACCATTTTTGCCTTAGTGTAATGCACAGCCGTAAAAAAACACGATCCTAGGTGTCTTATTCAAACAAGTACTTCTCAAATGGGGGCTCCACTTTGCACACAAATTTGTTTCAACTAGGTTGAGGTGCATGCAAAGTATTTTGACCATCGGATATGCTTTGCATGGTCGATCATGCATTATACACCGTGTTTCCCCTAGTGATATGCACATCTTTAAAAAAACATGCACTTAGGTGTGTTATCTGACCAAGTACTTATTGAATGAGTGTGCCTCTTTAAAAACAAGTCAATACCACCTAGGTTGAGGCATAGGAGAAGTATTGTGTGCATCGAATATGCTTTGCATGGTTGATTAAGAATTAAGTACCATTTTTGCCTTAATGTCATGCACATTCATAAAAAGACACGCTGCTAGGTATGTTATCCCATCAAGGTCTTATGGGATGGGTGTGCCACTTTGCATGTAAGTCAATTTTAGATATTTTAAGGTGTGTGCAAAGTATTGTGCCCATCCGATATGCTTTGAATTGTCGATCAAGCATAAAACACCGTTTTTGCCTTAGTGTAATGCACAACCATAAAAAAACATGGTCCTAGGTGTGTTATTCAAACAAGTACTTATTAGATGGGGGATCCACTTTGCAAACAAGTCAATTTCAACTAGGTTGAGGTGTGCGCAAAGTATTGTGACCATCGGATATGCTTTGCATGGTCGATCAAGCATTAAATACCATTTTTGCCCTAGTGTCAAGCACATTCATTAAAAAGAATGGTCCTAGGTATGTTATCCGATCAAGTACTTATCAGATGGTTGTGCCTCTTTGCAAACAAGTTAATACGACCTAGGCTGAGGCATAGAGGAAAAGTATTGTGTGCGTAGGATATGCATTGCATGGTCGATCGAGCATTAAATACCATTTTTGCCTTAGTGTCATGCAAATCCATAAAAAAACACGCTGCTAGGTGTGTTATCCGATCAAGTACTTATGGGATGGGAGCTCCACTTTTCATACAAGTCCATTTCAACTATTTTGAGGTGCATGTAAAGTATTGTGACCATGGGATATGCTTTGCATGGTTGATCATGCATTATACAGCATTTTTTCCCTAGTGATATGCACATCCATTAAAAAACACGCCCTTAGGTGTGTTATTTGACCAAGTACTTATCGGATGGGTGTGATTCTTTGAAAACAAGTCAATACCACCTAGGTTGAGGCATAGGAAAAGTATTGTGCCCATCAAATATCCTTTGCATGGTCGATCAAGCATTAAATGCCATTTTTGCCTTAGTGTCATGCACATCCATAAAAAAACACGCTGCTAGGTATGTTATCTGATCAAGTGCTTATGGGATGGGTGTGCCACTTTGCATGTAAGTCAATTCAATATAGTTTAAGGTGTGTGCAAAGTATTGTGCCCATCGGATATTCTTTGCATTGTCAATCAAGCATAAAACACCGTTTTTACCTTAGTTTATTCAAACAAGTACTTATCAGATGGGGGCTCCACTTTGCACGCAAGTCAAGTTCAACTAGGTTGAGGTGTGTGCAAAGTATTGTAACCATTGGATATGGGTTGCATGGTCGATCATGCATTGTACACCGTTTTTCCCCTAGTGATATGCACATCTGTAAAAAAACACGCCCTTAAGTGTGTTATACAACCAAGTACTTATCATATGGGTGTGCTTCTTTGCAAACAAGTTAATACCACATAGGTTGAGGTGCAAGTAAAGTATTTTGCCCATTGGATATGCATTGCATGGTCAATTGAGCTTTAAATACCGTTTTTGCCTTAGTGTCAAGCACATTCGTTAAAAAACACGCTCCTAGGTGTGTTATCCAATCAAGTACTTATCGGACGAACATGCCACTTTTCATGCAACTCAATAACACCTAGGTTGAGGTGAGTGCAAAGTATTGTGCCCATCAGATATGATTTCCATGGTATATCATGCATTAAACACCGTTTGTGCCTCAATGTCATGCACAACGATTAAAAAATACGCTTTTAGGTGTATTATCCAACCAAGTGCTTATCAGATGGTGTAGTACTTTGCATGTAACTCAATACCACCGCTTTTGAGGCTCATGCAAAGTATTTTGCCTATTGGATATTCTTTGCATGGTCGAGGGCGAATTAATTACTGTTTTTGCCTTAGTGTCATGCACAACCGTCAAAAAACACGGTCCTAGAACAGTTATTCGAACAAGTGCTTATCGGATTGGGGCACCTCTTTGCACAAAAATCAATACTACCTAGGTTGGGGTGTGTGCAAAGTATTTTGCCCATCGGATATGATTTGCATTGTAAATCACACATTATACAACATTTTCATCCTTGTGATATGCACTACCGTCAAAAAACGCACTCCTAGGTGTGTTATCCGAACAAGTACTTATGGTATGGGAGCATCACTTTGCATGAAACTCAACAACATATAGGTTGAGGCATATGCAAACTATTTTTACATCAGATATGCTTTGCATAGGCAATCACGCATTATACACTGTTTTTGCCTTAGTGTCATGCACAAGTGTAAAATACAAGGTCCTAGATGTGTTATTTGCAAGTCAAGTTAAACTAGGTTGAGGTGCATGAAAAGTATTGTGACCATTGGATATGCTTTGCATGGTCAATCACGTATTATACACCATTTTCCCCCTAGTGATATGCACATTTGTAAAAAAGCACGCCCTTAGGTGTGTTATCTGACCAAGTACTTATCGGATGGGTGTGCCTCTTTGAAAATATGTCAATACCACCTAGGTTGAGGTGTAGGAAAAGTATTGTGCCCATCGGATATCCTTTGCATGGTCGATCAAGCATTAAATACCATTTTTGCCTTAGTGTCATGCATATTCGTAAAAAAACATGCTACTAGGTATGTTATCCGATCAAGTACTTATGGGATGCACATGCCACTTTGCATGTAAGTCAACTCCACCTAGTTTAAGGTGTGTGCAAAGTATTATGACCATGGGATATGCTTTGCATTGTCGATCAAGCATAAAACACCGTTCTTGCCTTAGTGTAATGCACAACCATAAAAAAACACGGTCCTAGGTGTGTTATTCAAACAAGTACTTATCGGATGGGGGCTCCACTTTGCATGCAAGTCTGTTTCAACTAGGTTGAGGTGTGTACAAAGTATTGTGACCATCGGATATGCTTTGCATGGTCCATCATGCATTATACACCATTTTTCCTGTAGTGATATGCACATCCGCAAAAGAACACGCCCTTAGGTGTGTTATTTGACCAAGTACTTATCGAATGAGTGTTCCTCTTTGAAAACATGTAAATACCACCTAGGTTAGGGCATAGGAAAAGTATTGTGCCCATCGTGCCATGATGTCTTAGAGTCCTACTAGGTTTCATCTTATTTCGATCATCGATGCCTAACATATATATAAATCCTATGCTATCAATTTTTAATTCTAAATCCTATGTCATCGGGGGGGTCACTATGTATAAACCCTCTATACCACATGTGTGCAACGCCTATTTCTAAAATCTCTTATCTGTAAAATTTTCATTAATAAAATGTACCCCTTTTCTATACAAATCTGTAAATGTTTCCCAAAACTAATTTAAATAGTCCCTTGTGTATATTTATTTCTGCAAATTTTAGAAATAAAAAATATCCTTCTGTTGAGCTCACGTGATAGGGTTACATATGATGAGTGACCCCCTCGAGCCTATATCATAAATCCTAAACCCTAAATCCTTTATCCTCCCTAAAGTACTAATAAAAATTTATAATTAATAAGTAGATTATTGGAAAGAGACTAATGTCTATGTAATTGTTGCTGTTGTAGCTTGCTTGCAAAGGACTCTCACAAAGGATATGGCTATAGATTTTGTCAAAGGGATGCGGCCTCCCCTCAAAATCTGTTGCGGCTTGCCTCCTTCAAACTTCAAAGTCAGTCTATTGCCTCTACAGTGCCTTTGGTATGCCATAGCCCATCAACGAATTGCTGAAGACTGTTGCCGAATTGATGTAGCCCATGCGTCACTTGAGAGAGGTCGTCAGCAAAGAGAAGTAGTTGCATTTTCTACAATCCATGATAGCGATCCAAATTCTCTTTGTCACTTTAAAAGACTTGGTGGAGATAAGGTGGCAGTTATTGTACCAAAGATTCTTAGTGCACATGTTGAGCTAAAACATAAGTGTGGAGATATGGAAATACTTGGAAATGTTATGCCTTATAATGTGTTCAACAAATCATTTATTGCATGGGATAGAGATGATACTTTTCCAACACATATCATTAAGAAGACAAAGTGCATTTCTTTGGATTTTCGTGTGGGAGATATTTTGAAAATGATATCATTTGCAAATAAGAGCATAGCGGAAGGTCAAGTTTTGGGGTTTGAACAAGTGCATCGGTGGTCATTTGTATAGATGAGGATTGTGAAAGTTATTAATGATGGTATGGATCATAATACAACCTCAATGGATGGTCCCTATTATGAGGAAGGAAAATAATTGAGATGGAGCATGCAATTTTTAACACCTATTTCATTAATTTTGGACTCTTGCACTGTCCAAATTCATTTTGTGAGATAATTTTGGATAAAACATTTCAAAAAAAGAGGTTCTTATAAAACAAAACATTGAGTCAAAAAGGAAGATTTTAAAAAATTAAATTAGAAAAAATGACGTGAGATGTTATTAAAACTAGAGTACATTAAAAATAGAGTACATCACATTGTTAAAAGAGACAAAAATTAAGATTTTAAAAAATCAAATTAGAAAAAATTGCGTGACATGTTATGAAAACTAGAGTACGTTTCAAAAAGAGCACATCATTTGTACAAGAAGTAGATCATATTACTCAAAGCCATATGGTGTCAAAAAACACCTTAATACAGTCTCTCTTATCGTCTTAATCACCCTAAGTCTAGAAGATCTCATCATTGGTCTCTCTTATCTTCTCAACAACCCAATCTTTCACTGCCTCCATAGCTGTATCCTCAACATAATTACATGCGAAGAAGAAATTTAAGCAATCAGAAATTGTTTCTTTATAATTTCTCTGAGAGGCTTTTATTGTTCTCTCAGCATCCGCATCAAATCGCCCATGACGAGAGTTGTGATAATGCAGGTTACTTAAGAAGTCTAATAGATCTTGTCGTGCTTTTATCATACGTCTTAAAAGTCTTTCACTCTCTGCTATCTTGAGAGTCTCCTCCCTCTTTGCATGCCTTTGTGCAGCAAATTCCTCTCTCTCCATGTGTGTCAAAGGAGAACCTTGTCAAATTCTGGCCTCTCTCTGTGCTCCTTGGTCAGCAATCCATTCTTTGAGATTGTTAATTCCGAACTCCACGTCTTCGACAATGCCAAGGACATCCATGGGTGGGGAGATGATAAAGAAAGGGAGATGGACTACGATGCAAGAAAGAAGAGAGTGTCTCCGGAAGGACTACGATGGAAGAATACAAGTTAATGAGAAGCACTAGGACGGATGAAAGAAGAGAGTGTTTGTGGAAGAACTAGGATAGAAGAATACTTGGTTATCAGAATGGATGAAAGAAGAGAGTGTTTGTGGAAGGACTAGGATAGAAGAATACAAGTTACTCAGAAGGACTAGGATGTAAGAAATAAGAGAGTGTTTGTGGAAGGACTAGGATGGAAGAATACAAGTGCACTAAGGCACGATGTGTTCACTATGATAAGGATAAGGGTTGGAATAAAGTGAGAGGCACGATGTGTTCACTATGATAAGGATAAGGGTTGGAATAAAGCGAGTGGAGATTGAATGCTCTACTTTAAGTGAGTCGAGATGATAAGGATAAGGGTTGGAATAAAGTGAGAGAAGCATTGCGACTGCTCTACTTTAAGTGAGTGGAGACTGTCCAACTGAATAAAATTCTCATCACACAAGGATTTATTTCCAAATAATCACATCATCACACATTCATATCATAAAATTGTGTGCATGAAGAAATATATTACAAATATTACATCATCACATATTCATATCAAAATTCTCATCACACAAGGATTTATTTCCAAATAATCACATCATCACACATTCATATCATAAAATTGTGTGCATGAAGAAATATATTACAAATATTGCATCATCACATATTCATATCAAAATTCTCATCACACAAGGATTTATTTCCAAATAATCACATCATCACACATTCATATCATAAAATTGCGTGCATGAAGAAATATATTACAAATATTACATCATCACATATTCATATCAAAATTCTCATCACACAAGGATTTATTTCCGAATAATCACATCATCACACATTCGTATCATAAAATTGTGTGCATGAAGAAATATATTACAAATATTACATCATCACATATTCATATCAAAATTCTCATCACACAAGGATTTATTTCCAAATAATCACATCATCACACATTCATATCATAAAATTATGTGCATGAAGAAATATATTACAAATATTACATCATCACATATTCATATCAAAATTCTCATCACACAAGGATTTATTTCCAAATAATCACATCATCACACATTCATATCATAAAATTGTGTGCATGAAATAATTATATAAATATCATCAGTAAATGCCACTTAAGTAATAAGTCACAAATTGGTGTATAATCAACAAAAACTACAAACACAACATCATACATGCATCACAACTCTTGTGATGCTTCTAGTGGAGACTGTGGCAACTCTTCTGATGCTTCCAATGGAGGCTATGGTGCTGTCGATGTACACTCAGTCTCTACTTCTTCTGTAGTATGTAGTGCTTTCAGAGTAGACTCAGTATCCTCTTCCTTAAATGCAAGCGGAGGCGGTGGCAACTCTTCTGATGCTTCCAGTGGAGGCTCTGGTGCTGTAGGTGTACACTAGGTCTCTACTTCTTCTGTAGTGTGCAGTGCTTTCATAGTAGACTCAGTCTCCTCTTCCTTAAAGGGAAGCTCTGATATTGCTTCAGTTGCACATTGTATTCTAATGGCAGCAATTAGGTCTCGAATGATTTCAGCCCTAAATAATTGTATATCCTCCTCTGAATATTTGAGCTCCAAAGAGTCTTCTGATGAGATCTGTGGCTTAAGTGAGAAAATTTCTTTGAAAATCAACATGCAGTTGTAGGCAACTCTCCACCCACAACTATGCCCATCTTCCTGCTCTACTACTAAACGCTTTTGGAAGTCTACCGAGTCTTTGTACTGTCCTGTTTCTCTGATAGCAGATACCAACTTCTCAATCGACTTGCTCATCATGACATATTAAAGAAACTTAGTGTGTCTATTACATAAGGTACATAATATAGAAGTAACAACAGATTAATAGAATACTTACGTTTGCACTGAGCCATGAAAGCCTGCAATCGAGTTAACAAACCAACAATAGTTGTCTTCAAGGTCCCAAACCACCAGACTCCAATGTTCCCTACACGAATAATTAAGAACCATTATTATTTAACACAATGTTGCCAGTATAAGATGAAAATAAAGGTTGCCATGATACATCTCATGATATGCCATAAATAGGAGTCGCACGCCATGTAAATGTAAAGGCTGTAACAATTTACAAACATTGGCTACTGTCTTTCTGCTATCGCTAAGTATAGGAGAAAGGAGGGAATCCAACATATATACACGATTTTGTATGACTCTACCAAATCGTGAGATAACTATACTGCACCAACAAATAAATGAATATTAGCTTATTAGATTTAATCAAAATATTGAATTATCAAGCAGAGAAAAATTTTATATCAAACTTGATAATGGCCATCATAATGTTTTTATTGACCTCATTTGAAGCTCTAGAGAGAATTAAAATCTCCTCTCCCCCAAATTCAAGATACTGAGGTCTATGTTGAATCATAACCCTAACATTAAAAGAGCTTCCCAATTCTTCCAATGAAGCCATGTTTGTAGAGTTGAGGTCTTCTATCCTCTTTAACTCTTTGATGGCATTCATTTCGCAATCAATGATTGCTCGAATGGTACATGTTATAAATGCATAGAGATGCAAATCCGTATATGTTGATAGTGTGGTGTCATTCTGTATCGCAATTGTAGCCCACCCTCCATCCACAATTATAGATGTGGCTATTCTCTTGATGTGATACCTGACATGTTATATACTCTATTTGTTGTGCCAAGTCACATTGCCGCATTACTATGTTGATAGCACCTACTAACTTTCGAGCTGATCTACACATCAAAACATATAACAATGAATATGTGCATTGCATATCAATCTACATGTCAAGAAGTGACAACAAGTGTAGTCTATACTTACTCTAACACATTGCCATGGACGGATGTCATTGAGTTGGCAAAGAAGCACTTCTTCGCAAGGATGTCCACAACTACCAGACTCCAATGTGAGCTGCATTATCAATAAAGAATAATTACTGTGTGTTTGAGACAATTCTAGCAATGCAATAGAAAAAACAAGTAGGGTTTGATGCTTACTCCTCATAATATGGTGTAAAAATAACTCGTGCGTCATCCATAGGAACGTGCTTCAACCACTTGCAAACATCCTCTATGGTTTCTTCTTTGTTGCTAAGCACTTCCGAAATACTAGGATCGAGCATATATGAAACGCTTTGTATATTTTGCAGAAAATTTGCTATAACATTACTATATAATAAAAAAAAGTATTAGCTTCTTGGGTTTAATCAAAATAAGCAAAGTATAAAGCCAAGGAAAAGGCTACATCAAACCTGAGGATGGTTGTAATGACTTTGACATTAACCTCATTCTTAGGATTCAAGAGGATTGAAATTTCTTCTTCACCAAATTCAAAAAAATGAGGTTGTTGTCGAATTAACAACCTAGCGGTGAATGAACTTCCAATCTGCTCCAATAGACTCATATTTTCATGACTCATCTTATTGAGACAGTATACTACATCGTATTCTTCTTCACTTCCTATGTCCTCCACATCCTCCTTCTGCCATAAAAATATAAAAAATTTATGTGATGTACACATCCCAAATAAAGCCTTAAACAAGCAAATAAGGTTTCATACATGCTTTCATTAGAGTGAGTCTCTCCTCTGCTTGGAGCAAAAATTTAAAAAGGTTTCATACATGCTTTCATTAGAGTGAGTCTCTCCTCCTCTTGGAGGAAAAATTTAAAAAGTTATGAGATTTACACATCCCAAATAAAAATAATGGTTTAAATAATCATAGAAGTATAAAGATAGCATGCTTTCATTAGACTAAGTCTCTTCTCCTCTTGGAGGAAAATATAAAAAAGTTATGAGATTTACACATCCCAATTAAAGGCTTGAACAAGCATACAAGTATAAAGATAAGGTTTTATACATGCTGCAATGTAGTCATATTTTCAGGTTGTTTCCCAATGGTAGTAATTAGATGCTGAATACTCTCAGCCCGAAATGCTAGCAGATCTCGGCTTCTGTATATGATTCCATTTTGACTGGTAACTCCAAATAAAAAATCTCTCTAAGAAACAACATGCAGTTGTAGGCAACTCTCCACCCACAGCTGTGCCCATCTTTTTGCTCCACTAGCAGATGTCTTCTGAATTCTACTTGATCTTGTTGCTCCGTGGTTGTTCTGACAGCAGATACTAGCTGATATGCAGCACTGTCCATCATGACATATTAAATATATTAATATATCATGATCATAAGATACAAAATAAGAAAGTATCAAAAATATTAAGAGAATAATTACCTTGGGGAGTTGGGATGATAGCCTTCTATTGAATTCACAAACCATAAACGGTTGAGTTCAAGGTCCCAGAAGATCAGACTCCAATGTAATCTACACGACCAGAATAAAAATGATTATTGTTTTACACAAACTTGCCAAAGAAATAGTAAAAATAAGGTTAGAGTTGATACTTACGCCTCATGATAAGGCATTAAGATGACTCGCACCCCATCTAAATTCTAAGGGCTTAACCAGGTACAAACATCTTCTATAGTCTTTTGAGGAGAGCTAAGAATAGAAGAAAGGAGAGCATCGAGCATGTAGACATGATGCTGCACTGCACTAGGAAGCTGAGAAATAACTACACTGCACCAAGAAATAAACAAACATTAGCTCATAGAATTGATTTGCATTTTGCACTAGGAAACTGATATATAACTACACTGTGAATAAATAAACAAATGTTAGCTCATTGAAGTAGCAACAAATAAATAAACGTTACCTGAGAATGGCCAAGATAACATTGTCATTAACCTCTTTTAAAGGATTGGAGAGGATTGAAACCTCCTCTCTACCAAAGCTTAAATACTGAGGTTCTCGTTTCAAAACGATCCTAACTTCAAATGAGCTCTCCATTTTATCCAATGCAGCTAAATTTGATTTTTCAATCAAATTTAGAGGTGGTTGCATTGTTGAAGTAGAAGGGAGTGCCTCCGTATTGACTTCATCCGTTTCTTCTCCCTCTATTACCTGTAAACAAATATGAGAGATTAGATTCATTATCTTTAAATTTAAATCTTATTTAAAAAATTGTATTTAGTTGAGAAATAGAGAGTTCATACCGCTAACTATTGTCGTAGTGGCCTTTTTTCATAACCCTGCGAGCCAGAATTATCAAAGAAGGCATCATCATGTTTGTCTTCATCCACCCACCTCTCTGTGAACGGGTCATGTAAGTCCATATTTTCATCATCATCAACTGGGACATTATGATCTTCAAGGTAATCATCCATGTCATCGGTGTCCTTGTGGTCTATCTCTTTTTCATAGCCTGTGGTTAGATCTGCTTGAAGCTGGAAATAAGCCATGAAATGCTTATTTTCAATAATATTTGTGGAGTTGCCTTTTCTGAGGAGATCCTCAAATAAATATTCCATCCTGCACAAGGTGACCTCCCAACCTGCCGGTAGCAAATTCTCCATCATGGTAAGCAAGAGACTCCCACTTTTTGCAGGACTTCCATAGTTGTTTTTTTGATAATGTATGGACCTGGGAATATCTTGCTCTTCTAGCATCAATCTCAAATTATTTGAATTCCCTCTTATGTTCTTTTGTAAGAAGTGATCATGGTTGGGACTCCGCATACACAGAAAGAATGATTCAAGAGTTTGAATCACTATGCCACATTCTCTCTTGCCTCTCTTTGCTGCATAAACACCACTATAGATCTTCAAATCTGATGAATATGCTCGCTCTAGAGTAACCTGCATGGCTTCTTTGTCTTTTTTATCAACAAAAATGACAGTGTTGCAAATCGCCACTTTGCTAATGGTGGTATATACTATTCTATCAATGAAGTTATGGATATCATCGCTAGAAACTTCATTGATAAAGAATAGTTGTGGCTTATCCCATGCTGACTCATTCTTGAAGAAGTCATCTTCTGAGACTCCCCTGAAGTTCACAAGCTTTCCAGACTCTGCCGTAACCTCTACATTGAATTGAAATCTTTGGTGCATATCTGTCGGCATCCTTATCTTGCTGATTAATCTTTCCACATATGCAACCACCTGTTGTGGGATTTCTTTTCTCATATAAGAGGTTACTATTTCCGACCCATCTTCATCCTTTTTAATCCACCTGTTTGCCCATAGCTTTACCTTGGGTGTTGACAAAGAGGTTATATGCTTCACCACATTATAGTCAATGTTACAATGAGTAAGTGGAATTTGTTTCTCTGACAGCAAATACTTAATGGCACTATGCACTGCATCACACCTCACCTGTACATTGATGCATTCTTCCATGCCACTTGGTCTTTGTCTTTTTTTCCAAAAAACCATTCTTTCTTTAAAATTTTTTGTGTTGCCAGGAATGCATACTTATCAGGTAAGTACTTTACAGGCCTCCACATCCTTGCCGTCAACTCCTTATCCATTACCTTTGACTCGCCGGAGATAAACAAAGGAGCTTCATAGGTCAACTGTCCATGCTCACAAGCAATGCACATTTCAAGCATCTCATTGAACACTTCAACAGGACAAAATATGATAGAAGTGTAGTCGGCATATCTGTCCCTCACCACCTTGAGGCTTGTCATACTTTCTTCTCGCTCTTGAGTTCCCCTAGGCACAACTGCACTCAAAGAAGTATAGAAGTTTGTGAGTGTGTCGGCATCTACTTTTGTGACCTTTCGCTTCAAATCAGGATTTGGAGAACCAAATGTTGTCCATATAACCCTTGCCTTCTGTAAGACCTTTGATGTTGAGGATATCTTACGCTTTCCATGGACATAATGATTAAGTCTTTTGGACTCAATCAAATACTTGATCTCATGTGCATGACACGAGTAAAAATAGTATTTAATGCTCGATCGACCATACAAAGCATATCTGATGGGCACAACACTTTTCGTACACCTCAACCTAGGTGGTATTGAAATGTTCTCAAAGAGGCACACCCATCCGATAAGTACTAGGTCAGATAACACACCTAAGGGCGTGTTTTTTTGCGGATGTGCATATCACTAGGGAAAAAATGGTGTATAATGCGTGATCAACCATGCAAAGCATATCCGATGGTGACAATACTTTGCACACATCTCAACCTAGTTGAAACAAACTTGCGTGAAAAGTGGAGCCCCCATCCAATAAGTACTTGTTTGATTAACATACTTAGGACCGTGTTTTTTCATGTTTGTGCATGACACTAATGCAAAAATGGTGTTTTATGCTTAATCAACAATGCAAAGCATATCCGATGGGCATAATATTTTGCACACACCCTCAACTAGGTGGAATTGACTTACATGCAAAGTGGCACACGCATCCTATTAGTGCTTGATTGGATAACATACCTAGTAGGCTCATGTTTTTTTACAGATGTGCATGACACTAGAGCAAAAATAGTATTTAATGCTCGATCGACCATGCAAAGGATAACTTGGCATGTCCATCTGATGAGTACTTGATCGGATAACTTCTCCCACCAATAAATTAAGTACTAATTAAAAATTATAATAAATGAGTAGATTATTAAAAAGAGACTAATATTTATGTAATTGTTGCTACTGCAGCTTGCTTGCGAAGCTTGCTTGCGAAGGACTCTGACAAAGGAGATGGCTATAGATTTTGTTCCAGGGATCGATGTGATTTTATGTAGCAAAAGAGAAGTAGTTGCATTTGCTACAATCCATGATAGTGATCCCAATTCAGTTTGCCATTTTCGAAGACTTGGCAAAGATAAGTTGGCAGTTACTGTATCAAAGATTCTTAGCGCACATGTTTAGCTAAAGTATAAATGTGGAGATATGGAAACACTTGGAGATGTTATGCCCTACAATACATCCAATAAATCATTTATAGCATGGGACAAAGATGAGACTTATGCAACAGACATTATCAAGAATACAAAGTGCACCACCTTGGATTTTACTATAGGGGACATTTTACAAATGAGATCAGTTGCAAATAAGACTGTAGCAGAAGGTGAAGTATTGGGATTTGAACAAGTGGAGCAATGGTCATTTGCACAGATGAGGATTCTAAAAGTCACTGATGATGGTATGATTGATAACATAACATCCTTATGTGATCCCTACTATGAGGTAGGCAAGAATATGAGATGGAGCATGCAATTTTTAAACATGAGAAAGAGGCACGTGGTTTTCAATGATAAAGACAACGTATACTACAATATCAAAGGATCTAAAAAGTGTGCCCATGTGCCAGGCTCTATCACTTCAAATGTGGATGATTTCAATATACTCAATTATAGAAGTGACATCTTATCTGGAGTGGATGAGTTCATTGGTTCCGAGAAAAAAATGATTTTAGAAGCGAAGCCTTATCTAGGGTGGATGAATTCTTGCATAGTGAGAAGGGCAAAGGTTTCAATAGCGATGTCTTGTCAAGTGTGGATGAGTTCATGCATATTAACAAACCTGGTGTCAATCAAGCTTGTGGATTTACGAAAGCCATGCAAGATGTCCCAATGAGTGATGTTCTCTTAGGAGTGGAAGAGTTTCAAGGTTCTCAATACTCTCGTAGAGTATTGAATTCATTGAATGGTCCTAAGAGTATGTTAAAAACGAGGATGAGATCAACAGAGGATTATTCAATATTTAACTTTGATTGTGATATGGACAAGGATGCAACGACCAATCATGGATGCTTGGTTACAAACAAATGTGAGGAGAAGAAGTGCATAAATACAGATAACAACGTGCACGAGGAACAAAAACGATCATACATATGCATGAAGAGAAAGCGAATCCAGGCAGATCCACAAAAGCAACCAAAGAGGAAGAGAGTAATGAAGGAGGAGAACATGTTAAATGCATTGGGATATCTATGTTGCAAGTGAAGATGTATGCGCTTCATTGATCTTGCAGACATCAGGGAATGTAGAGGACACGTGTGGCAAAGAAGAGGAAGCGAAAGAAATGAATATCTTCTCACAAGTCTCTCTTGCTTTCTTCAGAATGGCAATAAAAGGCTAAGTTCAAGACAAAAGGTAAAACCTCTCGTAAATGGAAAAAGGATTTGCAATAAGGCATATCGCAATATTACTGGATTATCCCATGGTACATATTGGGATTTAGTCACCAAGACAAAGGGCGGCAATAAATTTAGCATTCACGGTAATAGAGGAAGGTCCAAATCAAGAATCTCAACTGTCAGGGCAGCAGCAATTTTGCAAGACTTCATACATGAAAATGCTTTACCTCAACCCCATATATCTACCAAACTCCCTAACGGTGATGCGATCACTGAAACGCACCTTCCAATGGGCTTGACAAAGCTCGAAGTATTTGACTCTATTGCAAAAAAGCAAAGGCAAAGAGGGGATGCCGTAGCTTCTTCTCATACTTTGTATACTCTTTGGAAGAAGAACTTTGGATATGTTAAAATCCCAAGGAGGCAAAAAATGTCAAAGTGCAATGTCTGTGATGATTTAAAGCGAGCGATTGACAGTGCAACACGTCCAAATCAAAGGGAATTATACAAAAAAAACCGAAAATCTCATCATGACCTTATTCGACATTCCAGACAAAAATATGCATTTTGGAAGGAGCAAGCTATTTCGCATCCTGATGACAACATGTGCCTTATTGTAGATGGCATGGATCAGAATACAACAACATTGCCTCGTTTTGTTGCCACTCCACCTAAATTGCAAGGAAAGCACTTTCTAAAGACACATCTATGCTGATCTCAATCTGCCTGTCCATGGCAAAGTATGTGAACCACTGGTAGAGGACACTCCAGGTCCACTGATATTTTGTGATTGCTGTTGTGTGCATTCTGTGCAGCATTACCATTTTGCGCATCTACATCAATCATCACATTTACTGGTTTATACCAACTACTCATCTCATCAAAAACAACATCTCTGCTCACTGTGAACTTACGTGTAGAAGGGTTATAGCATCTATACCCTTTCTGCTGCAGAGAATAACCAATAAAGATGCACTTCTCAGCTTTTGGATCCAACTTGGACCTCAACTCATCTGGCACATGGACATAGGCAATGCAACCAAAAATCTTCAAATGAGAAATATCTGGTTTCCTACCAGTATACATCTCCTCTGGCGTCATGCCATGTATTGCTGCAGTGGGAGTCCTATTCATTATATAGACTGCTGTAGCAACTGCTTCAGCCCAATCATAATCTAGTAGATCTTTTTCATTTAGCATAGCCCGAGATACCTCTCCAATATGCCTGTTTTTTCATTCTCCAATTCCATTTTGCTGTGGGGTATGACTGCATGAATATTGGTACTTTATACCATGCTCCTGCAAGAACCTTGCAAACTCATTTGAGAGGTACTCTCCCCCTCCATCTGACCTTAGGCATTTTATTTGCAGACCTGTTTCTTTTTCAACCATAGCTTTGAAAGCTTTGAAGTGCCCAAACACTTCACTTTTCTTTTTCATAAAACACACCCACAGTTTTCTGCTGAAGTCATCAATAAATGTGACAAAATAGTGACAGCCTCCAATAGATGCAGCTTTTGTAGTCCACACATCAGAGTGGATTAATTCCAATGGTTTTTTACTCTCTTGAACATGCCTAGGAAAAGATTTCCTTGCCTGTTTCCCAAATTGACAGGCTTCACAAACCTTGTGCATTTCTGCATCCTTGAATTTAGGCAATCCTGCAACAATATTTTGGGCTTGCATTGATTTAAGTCACTGTATATTAACATGACCAATGCGTTTGTGCTAGATATCAATATCTACAACTACACTGGTCCCATGTGCAAACATTGCTGCACTCAATTCAGGCATGTCTGCATCCAACGTAAACATCCTGCCCTTCTTCTTTCCTTTTGCTATCAAGCGATCATTATTTTTCATATCCTCAACAAAGCATCCATGAGGATTAAATCTGACCTGCAAGCCCTGCTCAACCATCTGACCAACAAAAACATGGTTCTTGGTGATGTTCGGGGCATGAAATACATCAGACAAGTATTTCTTTTTCCCATCCTGCATAGACAAAGGAATTTTGCCAATCTGCACAATAGGATGTGCAGTATCATCACCAGTCTCCACAAATCCTGGCTTTTCCATTTTCCTTGCATCTGGCATCCATTCTGCATGACCTGTCATGTGGTTTGATGCACCTGAGTCAACATACCACACATCATTTTGTTCTTCTGCACTTGTCACAGAATTGGTCATGTGCTGCACCATAAATAGATGCTCATTTCTGTCATCACCCTGCCTGCTAGAAGATGCATAATTGACTTGCTGCAATTTTGCATTCATAATGTCATTCTGCTTTTTGTAGCAGTCCTTAGCCATATGACCCATTTTGCCACAATAGTAGCATTCAACATTGCTGTTTGCATTTTGGCTTCTCTGCCATCCACCACGACCTCTTTGGCTCCCCCTGCCTCTAGAGTTACCACGTCCTCCTGCATAGGACTGGTTTTCTTGCGTTTACTGCATATTCTGATTTCTACCACGGCCTACAGATTGGCCTCCTCTACCTCTACCTCTACCTCTACCAGCATTTGAGTAGAAGAGAGTTTCTTTTGAAGTTCCCGCTGAAGAAGATGCACCACCATTTCTCTGCTCTTCAGAAATTAGAAGAGCAATCAGCTCCTCAAAATCAGGAAATTTTTCACGGACGGCAATGGATGTCGTGAACTGTGCATAATCCTTTCCTAAACCATTCAAGGTCACAGAAACCAAATCATCATCATCCACTGGCGACCCAATGGAAGCAAGTGCATCTGCAATTTTCTTCACTTTCATGTGGTAGTCATTTATGCTCAAATTTTCTCTCTGCACATTGTGCAACTCCTGTTTGAGTTGCATTTTCCTGGCTTGTGTATTTGTGCTGTACATTTTTGCCAAAGTATCCCATGCCTCCTTTGGCATATTTGCATCCTGAATATGCACAATCATGGAGTCCGAAATGCTAATAGACAGCCAGTACATAACTTTCCTGGCTCTCTCATGCCATCCTTTGAATGCCTGCATTTCCTGTTGACTGGGAACATTAGGAAGAACAGGTTCTTCTTCATTTCCTGTAATGAATTCCCAATAGCCTTTTCCCATCAAGAAATTCGTCATTCTAAACTTCCATGCCTGGAACTTGTTCTTGTCAAGCTTTTCAGTGACAATCTGTGAAAGAGAATCAGATGCCATTACAGAACACTGCAAAATATTCTGTCACTGCAAAAAAACACAACTTTTGCCTCACACGGGCAGATCTGCAAAACTGACGAAAGTGGTATTTCACCACACAGTCACTTCCTAGTGACGATTTTGCATCAACAGGCAACAGGCATAAACCTACAACTCCCAATATCTCTGCACACAGGCATACGATGCAATTTCTGCGGTACCTTTCCACCGACTAGCCGCGCACAGTGGTCGCACAGCAAAAAACAGGGCCTTTTTCTAAGTGCCTGCGAAGAACTTCCACCTTCAAAACGGGCCCCGAAACGGCCTCAAATCAGAAAAATAAACTCACTGAAGGCTTCGCCATATCCCGCAGCATATACTGCGCTCTCGCCACACCGTGAAGGGCGTCTCAATCTAAAACAGTGCACTCTTGCACTTCTGGCTGTGCTACCTGCAGAGATTTGCTCCCAAACTCGAAATCGGAAAGCAACACTGGTCCTCTTACTAGGACACCACGAACTTGGCTTGCTTTCTGGAGCTCCTTACCATGAACAAGGCTCTGATACCATGTGAAGATAGTGGGAGAGAGGGAAGGAGTCTCACTTGCGGCTTTCTCACATGCACAATGGGGGAATACACACAAAGGTGGAGGCTGAAAACAGTTTTTCTCTTCTTAGTTGTGAAAGCCAAAAGAATACTAGTACAAAGAAATAGAAGAACCCTATATGTGGGTCTCAAACCAAACTCAACTAACTAAGGTGGCATACTAACTGAGCCACGAACTAGTGTAGATAAGGATAGCTGTCATCCAGCTATTATTCGTGGGTGGTGTACCAACCGCATCTCCAGCTAACAAGTCGGTGACATAAGTGCACAACAGTCACCCTGGCATATCGCGAGTGGAGCTCGATATCTCAACAATATATATATATATATATATCTCTGTCTAGGAAGGAGATATAACAAATGGGAACTAAGGAAGCAGTTAGTGTAAACCCAAGGTTTATAAAGTAGACACATGGCACAACCATAAGCTAGAATTCCTTTTCATTCCACAATGCCCTAGGTTGAGGAACGTGCAAAGTCTTGTGTCTATTGGATACGCTTTGCATAGTCAATTGCACATTATACACCATTTTGTTCCAAGTGTTATGCACAATCATCATAAAATACATTTGCAGGTGTGTATCTGAACAAGTACTTATGGGATGGGTGCACCACTTTGTATGCAAGTCAATACAACCTAGGTTGAGGCGTGTATAAAGTTTTGTGCCCATCGGAGAAATGTAGATGCAATAATATTAGCAAATTCTCAGTATGTGTATATGTGTGTGTGTATGTGGCAAACAATTTTGACACAACAAAGTAAACACCTCATGCACAAATCATGCACTTCATACCTTGAGTATTGTGTCAAAATAAAAGCTGAAATAAGCTTGTTGATGAGGATAAATATGCCCTTGTAAATACTCCCTTGAATAAAAGCACAATTGTCGTATGACCACGATAGGATCGCTTTGACACCTTTGATTTTGCCCACATGTAAGTTTGCAAATAGTATAAAAAATCGTATGATAATATATTAATAGTTTGCAAATGTGTATGGAAAGTGAGTAATGGGAAGTGGAAGTGAGAGTGAGGAGGGAGGAGTGGAATGGGAGAGGGGGAGGTAATAGGGGTGTATGATAATAAGTATAAAAAATAGTATAATAATATATTAATAGTTTGCAAATGGCAAGGGAGTAATGGGAAGTGGAAGTGAGAGTGGGGAGGGAGGAATGGAATGGGAGAGGGGGAGGTAATAGGGGAGTAGGATAATAAGGGAGTGAAATGAGTGAGGGGAGTTAATAGGGGATGAAAAAGAGGAGGGTGGGATGGGGAAATATGGGATTTTGGGAAATGGAAGGGTGGGATGGGGAAATGGGAGGAGTATGGGACATGGTGGAAATGTGGGATGGGAGTGGTGGCCTTGGGGGGGTCACTATGCATAGACCCTCTATATCACGTGCGTTCAAGGCCTATATTTAAAATCCCTTATCTGTAAATTTTTCATTAATAAAATATACCCCTTTTTTATACAAATCTGTAAAATTTTCCCAAAACTATTTAAAATAGTCCCTTATGTATATTTATTTCTGTAAATTTTAGAAATAAAAAATATCCTTCTATTGAACTCACGTGATAGGGTTACATATGATGAGTGACCCCCCCAAGGTGGTGGCAATGGGGGAGGAATAAGAAATGGATGGGGGGAGGGCCGATGGAATATTGGGATGAGGGATGGGGGTCCAATGGGAAAGGGGGAGTAATGGGAGCCAATGGGAGAGGGGAGGAATGGAAAGCCAATAGGAGAGAGGGGAGGAATGGAAAGCCAATAGGAGAGGAGGAGGAAAACCTAATTTTTCTTATATATAGTCTTCCTTCTTCATTCATTCTCTCCTTATTTCATTCATTGAAGCAAGAAAGCAAGGACGAGCTCTCCCCTCATTTCATTCATTGAAGCAAGAAAGCAAGGACGAGCAAGAAAGCAAGGAAGGAAGAGCAAGAAAGCAAGAAAGAGCAAAGTTACAAACTTTTTCCAGGTACTTGTAAATTTTTTTGATTAATTCTTTATCTAAGTTTTGTAGATTTGTTTTTTTTAAATTTGAAGAAAGAGAAAGAAAGAGAGAGAGAGAGAGGAACTAGAGAGAGAGAGAGAGAAAGTTTAGAGAGAAGGAGAGGAGCTCTGGGGGCCGCGGCCTCCAGGAGGAAGAGGGAAGTGGAGGGGGGAGAGAGAGGGAGGAAAGGAGGGAGGAAGGAGAGAGAGAGAGAGGCATATGAGAGAGAGTGTGAGGGGTGGCTCAGAGGCTGAGTGGCTAAGAGGCGGTGTAGAGAGGGAGGGCGGCGTAGAGAGGGAGGGCAACGCGGGAGAGAGGCTGAGAGGGGCTAGCAGGAGGGTGGTGTAGAGAGGGAGGGTAGCGTAGAGAGGGAGGGCAGCATGGGAGAGAGGCTAAGAGGGGCTAGCGGGAGGGCGGCATAGACAAGGAGGGCAGCATAGAGAGGGAGGGCAATGCAGGAGAGAGGATGAGAGGGGCTAGCGGGAGGGTAGCGTAGAGAGGGAGGGCGGCGTAGAGAGGAACGGGGGACGGTAGGGGAGGGGAGGATAGGCACTGCGCGGGTAGGGGTTGAGCGGGTCTGAGAGAGGGAGGGCGGCATAGAGAGGGAGGGGGGACGGTAGGGGAGGGGAGGCACTGCACAGGTAGTGAGTGGAGTGAGGCAGGTAGGGGAGTGAGTGGACTGGAGAGAATTCGCGAGTAGAGAGTGGAGTGAGGCAGGTAGGGGAGTGGACTGGAGGAGAGAATTCCTGGCAGCCGCGGCCCCCAGGGTGAGAGGAGTGAGGGGAGGGAGAGGAGAGATAGAGAGAAAGAGGAGTGAGAGTAGAGAGAGAATGATGAGAGAGAGTAGAGAGAGAAAGTAAGGGAAGAGAGAGGAGTGAGAAGAGAGGAGAGAGAGAGGAGTGAGGGGAGGGAGAGAGAGAAAGAGAGGAGCTAGAGGAGAGAGAAAGAGAGGTCCTGGCGGCCACAGCCCCCAAGGTGAGAGGAGTGAGGGGAGGGAGAGGAGAGAGAGAGAATGAGGGGAGGGAGAGGAGGGGGAGAGAAAGAGGAGTGAGGGGAGGGAGAGTAGAGAGAGAAAGTGAGGAAAGAGAGGGGAGTGAGGAGACAGAGGAGAGAGAAGGAGGAGCCCTGGCGCCCGCGGCCCCCAAGGGTGATAGGAATGAGTGGAGGGAGGAGAGGATAGAGAGAGAAAGTGAGTAGAGGGAGGGGAGTGAGGGAAAGGGGAGGGGAGGAGAGAGAGATAGGAGAGGAGAGAGAGATAGAGGAGTGAGGGGAGGGAGAGGAGAGAGAGAAATTGAGGGAAGAGAGAGGATAGAGAGGAGAGAGAAGGAGGAGGCTTGGCAGCCGCAGCCTCCACAGGTGAGAGAAGTGAGAGGAATGAGGGGAGGAGAGAGAGAGAGAGAGAAAGTGAGGGGAGGGTAGGTCAGAGAAGTGAGAGGAAGGAGAGGAGGAGAGAGAGAGAGAAAGTGAGGGGAGGGTAGGAGAAGGGGAGGAGAGGAGAGATAGATAGAAGGTGAGAGAAGTGAGAGGAATGAGGGGAGCAGAGAGAGAGAGAAAGTGAGGGGAGGAGAGGAGAGAGAGATAGAAGCCCTAGCAGCCGCAGCCCCCAGGGATGAGAGGAGAGTGAGAGGAGTAGGGGAGGGAGAGGAGTGAGAGAGAGGAGGGAAGGGGAGGGGAGGAGAGAGAGAGGACTCCTAGGGGCCACGGCCCCCAGGTGAGAGAAGAGGGAACGGAGTGGAGAGGACATAGAGAGAAAGAAGAGTGAGAGAGAGAGAGAGAGAGGTGAGTTAGAGTGGAAGACATGTGAATAGAGAGAGAAGAGAGGTGACAAGACATGATGGAGAGGGGAAGGTACATGACTAGAGAGAGAGGAGAGATGAGAAGACTTAAGGGAGAAGGGAAGGTACGCGACTAGAGAGAGAGGAGAGATGAGAAGACTTGAGGGAGAGGGGAAGGTATGCGAATAGAGAGAGGGAGATATGCGACTAGAGAGGGAGCTCCATTAGAGAGAGAGAGAGAGAGAGCCCACTACATAGAGAAGAGGAGAGGAGTAGAGGGATGTGAAGATAGTGGGAGAGAGGGAAGGAGTCTCACTTGAGGCTTTCTCACAAGCACAATGGGGGAATACACACAAAGGTGGAGGCTGAAAACAGTTTTCCTCTTCTTAGTTGTGAAAGCCAAAAGAACTCTAGTACAAAGAAATAGAAGAACCCTATATGTGGGTCTCAAACCAAACTCAACTAACTAAGGTGGCATACTAACTGAGCCACGAACTAGTGTAGATAAGGATAGCTGTCATCCAGCTATTATTCGTGGGCGGTGTACCAACCGCATCTATAGCTAACAAGTCGGTGAGATAAATGCACAACGGTCACCCTGGCATATCGCGAGTGGAGCTCGATATCTCAACACTCCCCCTCGAGCTCAATCCCAATTCCTACACACCAAGCAGGTCTCTAAACTTGCGCAGCTTCTGTGTGCCCAATGCTTTCGTGAATATGTCAGCTACCTGATCCTCTGTGCTGACATAAACTAGATCAATAAGACCTAGTAAAACCTTCTCCCGCACATAGTGATAATGCACCTCAATGTGCTTTGTTCTAGCATGAAAGACTGGGTTCTTTGCCAAGTGTATGCTGCTCATGTTGTCACAATAAATGACAATTGGCCCATTTGTAGACTGATGCATATCATAGAGTAGCTTATGCAACCAAGCTACCTCACATGCAGCCATTGCTGCACCCCTGTACTCAGCCTCTGTGCTCGACAAGGCAACTGTAGGCTGTTTCTTGCTGCTCCAAGTGACTGCAGCACTCCCAAAAGAGAACACATATCCACTGGTAGATCGTCTATCAGAAATACTACGAGCCCAATCAGCATCAGTGTATCCATGCAACTGTATCTGAACCCCAGCCTCATAAAATAGTCCATACTGCAATGTGGACTTCACATACCTGAGTATGCATCTACCTGCATCCAAATGCGGTTTCCTTGGAGCCTGCATAAACTGACTTACCAACCCAATAGCATAGCTCAAATCTAGCCTGGTAATAGTCATGTAAATCAAACTTCCTACTATGCGTCTGTACATAGTAGGGTCTTCCAGAAGCTCACCTGCATCTGCGCTCAGCTTCACATTCTGCTCCAAAGGAACTGAAATAGGCTTACAGCCTGTCATCCCATATTTGGTCCAATCCATACTGCCTCTGCAAGAGCTATATCCCACTTGGTGATCTAATCACCTCAATGCCCAAGAAATAACGCAGCTCTCCCAAATCCTTCATCTCAAACTTCTACCTCAATAGCATTTTCACATGAAGGATATCTTCATCACTATCACCTATGATTATCAAATCATCAACATAAATGACAAGCAGCATAATCCCTTTCTCTGTTTTTCTCACATAGAGTGAGAAATCTGCCTTGGAAATCTGAAAGCCAATAGTGAAAAGATACTATCCTATCTTATCAGACCATGCTCTAGGTGCTTGCTTCAAGCCATACAAGGCTTTCTTTAACCTGCAAACAAACTCAGGATGAATAGCATGAACATAACCTGCTGGCTGCTCCATAAAGACCTCTTCTTGCAAATCACCATGCAAGAAGGCATTCTTTACATCCATCTGATGTAAAGACCATCCCTTTGATGTGGCCATAGCAATGGCTACTTTTACGGTTACCATCCTTGCAACCGGGCTGAAAGTTTCTTTATAATCAATGCCATATGTCTGTGCATACCCCTTGACAACTAATCTTGCCTTGTATCTATTCACAGAACGATCTGCATTGTGCTTGATCTTATAAACCCACTTACAGCCAATTGCATTCATGTCTTTAGGCAAAGGCACCAATTCCCATGTGGCATTTGCATCCAAGGCATCCATTTCTTCATCCATGGCTTTCTCCCATTTTTCATTTTCCATGGCTTGCTCAAAAGAAGTGGGTTCTAGTTCCTGTATCACTTTGACCATATAGGCATAGTGAATGGCTGTAAATCCATCATATTTCAGCCTATCCACAGGATACCTAACCCTGGTAGACCTGCGCAAAATAGGCTCACTTCCAGGTGCTCTCAAAACATCCCTGGTCTTCCTTACTCCAGGTGTAACAACAGAAGGAATACCCAACTCATCATCAATGCTCTATTCTGAGCCACTGGATTCACCATCCACACAAGAGTGACCTGCATTCACATCAAACATGGGCTGATCTACGTTCTCTTTTCCTTTTCGTGATACCTGCATACCACTCTCTGCATTGCTTTGAGGAGATTCTCCTGATCTCAATTTGCCTATCCATGGTGAAGTATGTGAACCACTGCTAGATGACACTATAGGTCCACTAATATTTTGTGATTGCTGCTGTGAATTCTGTGCAGCATTACCATTTTGTGCATCTACATCAATCATCACATTTACTAGTTTATACCAACTGCTCATCTCATCAAAGACAACATCTCTGCTCACTGTAAACTTACGAGTAGAAGGGTTATAGCATCTATACCCTTTCTACTGCAGAGAATAACCAATAAAGACGCACTTCTGAGCTTTTGGATCCAACTTGGACCTCAACTCATCTGGCACATGGACATAGGCAATGCAACCAAAAATTTTCAAATGAGAAATATCTAGTTTCCAACCAGTATACATCTCCTCTGGCGTCATGCCATGTATTGTTGTAGTGGGAGTCCTGTTCATTATATAAACTGCTGTAGCAACTGCTTCAGCCCAATAATAATGTGGTAGATCTTTTTCATTTAGCATAGCCTGAGATACCTCTCTAATATGCCTGTTTTTCCTTTCTGCAATTCCATTTTACTGTGGGGTATGACTGCATGAATATTGCTGCTTTATACCATGCTCCTGCAAGAACCTTGCAAACTCATTTGAGAGGTACTCTCCCCCTCCATCTGACCTTAGGCATTTTATTTGCAGGCTTGTTTCTTTTTCAACCATAGCGTTGAAAGCTTTGAAGTGCCCAAACACTTCACTTTTCTTTTTCATAAAATACACCCAAAGTTTTCTGCTAAAGTCATCAATAAATGTGACAAAATAGTGATAGCCACTAATAGATGCAGCTTTAGTAGTCCACACATCAGAGTGGATTAATTCCAATGGCTTTTTACTCTCTTGAACATGCCTAGGAAAAGGTTTCCTTGCCTGTTTCCCAAATTGACAGGCTTCACAAACCTTGTGCATTTCTGCAACCTTGAATTTAGGCAATCCTGCAACAGTATTTTGGGCTTGCACTGATTTAAGTCGCTGTATATTAACATCACCAATGCGTTTGTGCCAGATATCAATATCTGCAACTACACCGGTCCCATGTGCAAACATTGCTGCACTCAATTCAGGCATGTCCGCATCCAATGTAAACATCCTGCCCTTCTTCTTTCCTTTTGCTATCAAGCGACCATTATTTTTCATATCCTCAACAAAGCATCCATGAGGATTAAATCTAACCTGCAAGCCCTGCTCAACCATTTGACCAATAGAAACCAGGTTCTTGGTGATGTTCAGGACATGAAATACATCAGACAAGTATTTCTTTTTCCCATCCTGCATAGACAAAGGAATTTTGCCAATCTGCACAATAGGATGTGCAGTATCATTACCAGTCTCCACAAATCCTGGTTTTTCCATTTTCCTTGCATCCTGCATCCATTCAGCATGACCTATCATGTGGTTTGATGCACCTGAGTCAACATACCACACATCATTGCTTTTTTCTGCACTTGTCACAGAATTTGTCATATGCTGCACCATAAACAAATGCTCATTTCTGTCATCACCCTGTCTACTAGAGGATGCATAATTGCCTTGCTGCAAGTTTCCATTCATAATGTCATTTTGCTTTTTGTAGTAGTCTTTAGCCATGTGCCCCATTTTACCACAGTAGTAGCATTCAACATTGCTATTTGCATTTTGGCCTCTCTGCCATCCACCATGACCTCTTTGGCTCCCCCTGCCTCTAGAGTTACCACGTCCTCCTGCATAGGACTGGTTTTCTTGCATTTGCTGCATATTCTAATTTCTACCACGGCCTGCAGATCGGCCTCCTCTACCTCTGCCTCCTCTACCAGCATTTGAGTAGAAGACAGTTTCTTTTGAAGTTCCTGCTGAAGAAGATGCACCACCATTTCTCTGCTCTTCAGAAATTAGAAGAGCAATCAACTCCTCAAAATCAGGAAATTTTTCACAGACAGCAATGGATGTCCGGAACTGTGCATAATCCTTTCCTAGACCATTCAAGGTCACAGAAACTAAATCGTCATCATCCACTGGTGACCCAATGGAAGCAAGTGCATCCGCAATTTTCTTCACCTTCATGTGGTAGTCATTGATGCTCATATTTTCTCTCTGCACATTGTGTAGCTCCTGCTTGAGCTGCATTTTCCTGGCTTGCGTATTTGTGCTGTACATTTTTGCCAAAGTATCCCATGCCTCCTTTGGCATACTTGCATCCTGAATATGCACAATCATGGAGTCCGAAATACTGATAGACAGCTAGTACATAACTTTCCTGGCTCTCTCATGCCATCCTTTAAATGCCTGCATTTCCTGTTGATTGGGAACATTAGGAAGGACAGGTTCTTCTTCATTTCCTGTAATGAACTCCCAATAGCCTTTTCCCATAAGGAAATTCGTCATTCTAAACTTCCATGCCTGGAAATTGTTCTTGTCAAGCTTTTCAATGACAATCTGTGAAAGAGAATCAGATGCCATTTCAGAACACTACAAAATATTCTGTCACTGTAAAAAACACAGCTTTTGCCTCACACGGGCAGATCTGCAAAACTGATGAAAGTGGTATTTCACCACACAGTCACTTCCTAGTGATGATTTTGCATCAACAGGCAACAAGCATGAATCTGCAACTCCCAATATCTCTGCACACAGGCATACGATGCAATTTCTGTGGAAACTTTTCACCGACTAGCCGAGCAGTGGTCGCACAGCCAAAACAAGGCCTTTTTCTGAGTGCTTGCAAAGAACTTCCGCCTTCAAAACAGGCCCCGAGATGGCCTCGAATCAAAAAAATAAAGTGACTACGAGCTTCGCCCGTACCCGCACCATATACTGCACTCTCGCCACACCGCGAAGGGCATCTCAATCTAAGACAATGCACCCTTGCACTTCTGGCTATGCTACCTGCAGAGATTTGCTCCCAAACTTGAAATAGGAAAGCAACACTGGTCCTCTTACCAGGACACCGCGAACTTGGTTTGCTTTCTTGAGCTCCTTACCACGAACAAGGCTCTGATACCATGTGAAGATAGTGGGAGAGAGGGAAGGAGTCTCACTTGAGGCTTTCTCACAAGCACAATGGGGGAATACACACAAAGGTAGAGGCTGAAAACAGTTTTCCTCTTCTTAGTTGTGAAAGCCAAAAGAACTCTAGTACAAAGAAATAGAAG